>NC_050079.1:33105206-33405206 GCF_009764565.3 Dermochelys coriacea | reverse complement strand
CAGAAAGAGCAGAGATAGGAGACATCTGGACTGTGTTAGAAACTGAGAGCCATAAAGTCCTTTAAAAATATTCTCTCATCATGTTGTGACTTCTCTTGTTTTTGTTTCAAACTGTTTGAATGTTCAAGCTGCATTTCATATTAAAAGTTAAAGCACACACCCGCCTAAGGTCAACCTAAGCAGACTGCAAATTAAAAAGCCAAGAGCATTCAGGGAAATTGGACTATGGTGGAAAAAGTAGATTAGCATTTTCAGTGGAAGATCTACTAGAGTGAAAACTTTTCAGACAAGGACTGTTTCAAACCTCCAGTCATTTATTGTCCTTCTCCAGCTCCAGACAAACTCAATGAACTCTGGATCAGGCCCACAGATTGAGGCAATTTGGTACAATGGTTAACACTTATTTAGTGCTTTACCTTCTCAAGACACTGTACAAAATTTTTTTTAAAAAAGACAGCTTGAAAAAAAAAAATCACACTCTGTCTAAAGCGTTACACCCAGGATAGTTACAAGTAACACCTAAGAGCTATAACTGAATAATGAAAAAATATTACCTGTCTATTTTTTTTAAAAAAAAAGCTCACGAAAGCTTATGCTCAAATACATTTGTTAGTCTCTAAGGTGCCACAAGTACTCCTTTTCTTTTTGCGAATACCGACTAACATGGCTGCTACTCTGAAACCTTTATTTTTTTAGTTTAACTTTGTGCATTTGCAAGTACTAGGTGCATAATCAGCTTCACTTTTTCTGCTTTTCCTCTTCTGAAAAGATACTTATAAACATTAACAGGGGAAAGGAGGTGGAAAAGAGACCAAAAACCACTTACACATTTGTAAATGTCTTCAAAAACTATTTAAACAAAAAAAATCAGGGGACACAATTTACAGAGTGCTCCATTAGAAACTGTGTGGGTTTTTAATTTTTTTAATTGAAAAAATTAAAGTTGACAACGTCTCTTTACTAATAAATAGCCATTAAAACACCTATATGAAGTAGGTAAATATATTAATACCATCTTTCACATGGGAAACCCCCCCTGAGTCATGGAGCAATCCCACACAGGGAGTGAGTGGCACAGCTAGGAGTAGACATCAGTAGTTCCTGGCTCCTAATCCTGTGTTCAGTACGCTGGCTTCTTGTTTGAGCATTGGCCTGCGAAACCCAGGGTTGTGACTTCAATCCTTGAGGGCGCCATTTAGGGATCTGGGGTAAAAATTGGGGATTGTGCCCGCTTTGAGCAGGGGGTTGGACTAGATGATCTCCTAAGGTCCCTTCCAACCCTGATATTCTATGATTCTAAGAACTGCAAACACGTAAGTAAAATAAACAAAACCAACCAACCTGCAGAAATGAGTCTCAGAGCATGGGTCAACTGACTCAGGCTTACACTATGGGGCTAAAAATAATAGTGCAGATGTTCCTGCTCAGGCTGGAGCTTGGGCTCGGAAGCCTGGCGAGGGGAAATGGATCTTGGAGCCTGGGCTCCAGCCCAAGCAGGAACATCTACATTGCTATTTTAGCCCCATAGCACAAGCCCTGCAAGCCCAAGGAAGTTGACCTGAGCACTGAGGTGTGCTGACATGTTTTTGTTGATTTTGGGGGTTTGTTTGTTTTTTTTGCAGGGTAGACATACCCTTAGATCTGGGAAATGGAAAACAGCACTCTCAAGTTCTATTCACCTTTCACTAATCATTTATTCTCTTTCTATTAATCATTTTACCCCCCAGTAAATTCCTAACTCACAAGGATGTTATGAGACTTAATACTGGTGAAGCACGTTAAGATCCTTTAGTGAAAGGATAAATTTATAATATGCTATCTTAGCGCATGTGATCATGGCTCCCTTTACTGCAGTGAATAGCCCCCAGTGACTAGAACAGCCTACTTACAGCTGTTGGAGTTAGTCTTTAAATCAAGGGGCAGAGCCCTGTGATATGATGCTGAAGGTCCCAGGTTCAATCCCAAATTATAACTGTGGTGTCTGTATTCCCACAATCAATCATGAGGTTCTTAACAAAGGAGTCTAACCCTTTAAAATCATTGAGCAGAAGTCAAGCTATGAAGAAAAGAGGCTCTTATCTATATAACAATATGCTTCCCAAAGCTGTTTGCATATGTGAAAAATAAAACTGATCTTAGCTTAAAAATATATTTGCTATTGAACAGCGCAGAGCTTCCTCCTAAAGCTGAACTTCCAGTAGAAGTTCAAGCAGCACATTTGAGAGAACAGGTAAAAATGGGTATCAAGGAAACAGCCCTGCGTGCACAGCTGTGCTTAATGCTGTAGCTAATGTTGAGGCTTAGCTATATTTAAAAGAGACTTGTGTGGAAGTATTTTTTATCAATGCAAACCTCTTTTGAGTGTGGTTTCACTTTGAAAGGCATTATTTTCCAATGGCAAGGAATGTTTAATTTGTAAGCAGTTTTCTATGTTCTCTGCAGGCATGGTTATTTCAGCCTGCTCACTGGGACACAGCATCCCATCCTTCCACTAAGCACGCCCCGAGACTGACCTGGCACCACCTCTGCGTTCAGCCACACTCCATTTCCAAGCAAGTAGGCTTGACGGTCAGATAGCAAACTGAAGTGGGCAGGAAGGCCAGAAAGTAGATTAGCCGGGATTGTGCTTGGCTACACACCTGGGAATTCTGGAGACAGCACGGGACTGGTCACAAGGTAAGCTGGCCGTTAAAGGATACATCCACATGTTAAGAAAAAAGAAACCATAAAACCTTGCAGCAGCAAGTCACAGAGCCCAAGTTTACAGACTCAGGTTCATAGGGCTCACACTATGGCATGAAAAATGGTAGTATAGACATTCCAATTCAGGCTGGAGCCGGGCTCTGAGACCCAGCCCCCGTTCCAGGATTCAGAGCCCAAGCGGGAAAGTCTACACTGCTATTTTTAGTAAAAGCCTGAGTCTGTAGACCCAGGCTCAGACTCACTGCCATGGGTGTTTTTTGCACTGTAAACAGCTGCCTCCCCAAGTGAGGGCAATGAGTAAAGTCACCTGACAAGGGGGATAAAAAGAGAAGTCCTGGCACTGGAAGAGAGTTTCCTTCTGAATGTGAATTAGTTGCTCCAAGCATAGAAACTAAAAAAATCCCGAGAGGGCTATAGGGGAGTCCAGGAGCAGGGAAGATAATTTAGTGGTCTTTGATACTCTGGAAGCAATGGTTTTTTGGGGGCTTAGCCAGAGAGCCAAGTCACCTTTTCAGAGTAGCAGCCGTGTTAGTCTGTATTCGCAAAAAGAAAAGGAAGTCACCTTTTGCAAGTCTGTCAAGCTCCCTAGGCAAGTGGGAATCCACATCTTCACAGGTTTACTCTTCACACATTTTGATTTAAACCTCCTGACACCACTTTAGCAATGTAAAGTGGCCTCAGTGCAAACAAGGGTCCAGCCCCATGAACTGATACGCCCTATGAAAGTTGTGCTGAGCTCATTAGAAATGCCTTAGGTTAGTAGATAAGCAGCATTTGCTAACACATCTTAATGCAGATATAAGTAAGCCATGTAGTATTTGAATTAGTCAGTACTTCATGGGCCTGAATCTCCTCTGTCCTACACCTTGAGCAGTAATTTACCTCAGGCAAAGCAGATGTAATATGGCATCAAACTAGCACAGTAGCATTTTACACCCAATTTGGTGGAGTCAGATTTTAACTAGTCTTAATTAGCTCATTTTAAAAAAAAAATTAATATCAGTAAATGATCTCTTATGTTAAAGGCTGCACAAAACCATTGAAGCAACAACAACAGAGCCAATATCAACCTCAGCTAGGAAACGGAAGTTTTGCAGACCCCAGTCCTGCAGGAGAACCCATTCCATCCACCTCACCTTACAGACATTAGGCCCAATACAAAATTGTATGCCCTCTCCATCCCGCACCCATATAACTGGGGCCAAACTGCCAAAAAAAAAAAAAAAATCTAGATTTCACTTCCTGCCGCCGAACTTCAGGGGAAGGCAAGGATGTTTGGACTCTCAGTTGTGGTTTGAGCCCATCTGCACTCTTCAAGTATAAACATCTTCATTGAAACCAGACTCATCCAGCACAACCATTCATTTAGTGAGCTCATCTGCGAGACACACAGACTGGCACATTTCTATGACAACCAAAAAAAAAAAAAAAAAAAACAACTTGGCACAAGCTAAGCAGTTTTTTAAAGCCTTCCCATTGTTCCCGAGGCTGCTTTCACTTCCTCTTGTACCTACAGCTATCTTGAATGCATCATACAAAACATAATACCTTCATGAAATGGACCCATTTCTTTCAGGAGAAAAAATAAGATGATATTTATGTAAGGTTCTAATGGGGGGAGAGAAGCTTTCAGATTGGGGGGAGAAATACCTACAAGACTAACAGTAGCAGGTCCTATCTAATCTGAGTCTGAATCACACACAGACACCCTGCTGAAGAAGAAACAATCCAAACAAAGACAAGGTCAAACAACCACAAAAGCTCGGAAAGTATTAATTTTCTAAAGCAGGATCTCTGCTAGGAAAGATTCCAAAAAGCCCCTTTTTCCAAAAGGAATCCAAATGGCTGATCTTAGGAGTAAGGGGGGAAATCTGTTCATTAAAGGCAAAATGTATTGATTTCTGCCCTTTCAAACAGTGTCATTTCTAAAAATCCAACCATTTCACTGAAAAATTCTTTCACTCTGGGCCCAAATCTGATCATCTTCCCTTGGCATTACACTAGTGATGAGCTCAGCTGGAACTGGGATTGTGATTAGCACGGTGGAACTGGTATAAGATTCTGACCCTCTGGGCCTTGAGATTCTCTGGCTGTCTTAACTGCAAACATAAAAAAAGTGTGTGTTTACACTCAGATAGCTAACTCAATATAAAATCCAAGTGGAGACAAGACATAAGCAGAGTTTGCCTCTAGTGAAATTACCAGAGCTAGTCAAAGTCAACCTTCTACCTCCCACTGAGGCTACTTTACTAGTGTCATGGAGGTATAAATCATCAATGCCTTATCTCAATGCAAAACACACTTTTTTTTTTTTGCACTGAAGACTCAACCTCCATACATTCAACCAGTATTTCTTTTAATTAAAGTACATTTGTTTAAAAATACACACAATACAGCGGTTCAGTGCTGGAAAAACAAAAAAGTTGGATTTCTGACATAAGCTGTCAACAAATGCAAAATCTACATTGTGCTTATGTCTGTTATTATGTCTTCTCAGGTCAATGACTGCCAGTCACCAAATTCACTAATCATAAATAGTTAGGATTGTTAGTACTAGGGGTAGAGACACCAACTCACTACTGTTGCAGAACGCATTCCCAACAAAAGGAAAACATGCTATGAACAAAAGCAATGAAATGGGCGCACCAGCAGCCACACGTGCATAGCTATGAAAGATACCAGAAGAATAATTTTAGTTGTTTACTCCCATTGTCTCCCCACTCAATTCCTCAACACATTTTTAGACTTGGACACTCTGCTAGGATCTTCATCTAATGCTCTTTGTGTTCATAGTAGCTGGGACCACAAGATCACAGTAATAATGAGACACTCGGACAGAGACAAGATTTTTTGTTTAAATCCTAGAAGTCTCCAGTGCCACATTTTCTGCCATGATCAGTTTTTTCTACCCACATCATTTAAAGGCTCTCCAATCACATGCATACTCCACCCATCAACTCAAAGATTTTCATCTTGACAATGCTTTGACTTGATCTTTCACTTCCAAGTCATTTTAGTTAATTTGCTTCATGCCTCCCCCCCACACACACACACAGGATTCAGAGGACTGAGACGCTGCCAAGCTGAGTGCAATATTCCCAAAGGCATAGATGAAGAAAAACTCAATTATAAGTAGATCTAAAAGGTACTTTAAAAGGAAAAAAAAAAAACTAGCCATCTTGCCACAGACTACAATATAATGATACAGGCTCATGGTGGAGAACATCCTACTCTAAGAATTGTGCTATTGAAACCAATGGGAGCACTCATGGAGTCAGCTGCTATTAAGACAAAAAGAAAAGGAGTACTTGTGGCACCTTAGAGACTAACAAATTTATTTGAGCATAAGTTTTCGTGAGCTACAGCTCACTTCATCGGAGCTGTAACTCACGAAAGCTTATGCTCAAATAAATTTGTTAGTCTCTAAGGTGCCACAAGTACTCCTTTTCTTTTTGCGAATACAGACTAACACGGCTGCTACTCTGAAATCTGCTATTAAGACAGAAAGAGACACCAGAATCTGCCCCTAAGATTTCAGTGATCCTCCCAATAATCTCTAAATGGTAGATAAGGTCATGGGGGGGAGGGAAGAGATAATGGACTCCTTTATTCTGATCAGGTCAAAGTGGTCACAGACTGGACCACAGGCTATATAATAGGACAGTCAGCTTCTGAACAGATTTATACCCTGACACTTACCCGAGATGTAGGAAATCCTTTTCTAGCTAAACAATGAAATCCACAGTAACACGACACCTTTTTAAAACAAGTAGCTATTACAGAGGAACCACTTTCCTGTGCAATGTTTCTAATGTAATAAAACTGCCACAGGGATAAAAAGTTCTAGTTGTGAACCTCAGGTTGGAAGAGCTTTCCTAAAAGGTAAGCCAAATTATGGCAAATGCCAAGGGACTCATTATGCTGTGGTTTTCATCTGGGTCTGCAAAGTCACGGTGAGGCAGTTGGAGATGCAGACTTAGAAAAATATTTTCAAAAAGCAGCCACTGCCTGTAGGTCTCCAACTTGACACACCTTGGACACGATTTCCAGAAGTGCCAGGCACCCTTACTGCTAGCTGACGTCCATGCTTGGTGGGGCTGCTGGGTTTGTTGTGTACAGGACGCACTGAAACTACTCACTGATATATTCAGGATATATCACATTCTGTAGACTTGTGCCTTGTAGAGAGAGACACTTCACCTCAAACAGGCCAAGAGGCACTACGTTACATTTACAGCTCTGGGCAGGGTTCCCTATACTGTATCTTGCATTGCCTCCCGGATGTAAAGATATGCCACTTCATCTGAGAGCTATGTAATCCACACAGACAGCAATCAGCTATAAACAGGGAGCATTCCTCCTCCTGCTGTACTTCACTGCAGAAGTAGGCAGCAAAAAGCACACATCTGTACCCTCCAAAATGTACTTCTTTATGCAGCTGCTTCTATAGGTAATGGCTGGCAGGTTCATAGAGAACAGAGAAACTAGATAACCTATCCCCTGTATATATTCGTAAATTTAATCTTATCTTTATGAAAAGTGCCTCTGATCTCTATAAAAAGCAATTAGGCTTCCAATATACTGAGGATGAAGACATGTGACATGACATTAAGTAGTTAGTGTACCTCCTTAAATTATTGCATTATACATGGAAGAGACTTCCAGGAAATTATCTGCAGCTAAAAAGTTCCTCTTCCCATTGCCAGGTCCTAAGAATGACTCGCCTCTCACACCGCATTTTAGCTTGCAGGCAGATAGTTAAGGACTGTTCTAAGTGGATTTCTCTCTTTTGGAGCCGGTTAGACAGACTAGATTGGAAACAAATGTTGAAACTATTGCCATGATTATCTTAGGGTTATCTTATTTTTTGCACAAGACCAGCCCCAGGCTTTAGAAAAGGACTTTCCTTCACCTCTCCACACTTTGCACTAACTAGCCCTATGCTAAAGGAGATGCCACCCCTCCCCCACACTGAGAACCACTAAAGAATTTGAGGTAGTCCAAGTGGAAGGTGAGAGGAGATCACAGCATTCCCCCGCCCCCCCTCATCCCTTCTGTTCTTCCCGTCCATATCTCACGGGACTAAACACATGCATCTTAGGACTGGAGAATCAACAAAATTACCCCAAAACTGCAGTGCCAGGTGAGAGACTGAGTAAATTCCTTCAGCCAGTGAGAGGCCCGCTCCTCGTACAGTAAAACCATGGGACAGCAGAGGAGCCACATAACCGACACTAAAACATGGAAAAAGAGCACTTTCCTCAGACACGAAAAGCATCACCTTTACTTCCCTTTGCCACCTTAGGAGCCTGAGCAGTGAAAAGTCTCACATTGCTCTCAAAGTCAGACCTATCCTATGGTGAAACACCTGACTACCTTAGAAGTCACCCCACCAGCCACCCTCCCTTTTTACCAAGATCCTGTGAAAAGAAGCAAAGTTCAAAGGACAATATGAACAATTTAGACACAAAACCACAGAGCAAATGACAGAGCAAAGCCACAGAACCATCTAGGCCCCATTTGTGTCATTCTAGGGAGCAACATGATGTAAAATATTATGCTGATTAAGTGCTACCTAATGAACAGTCTATTCACATCAGTACAGACACATCATCCATGTCTACTGTAATTCACATGCAGTGCTGTCCAACTGTATAAAGGTTCTTCTTTGTTTTGAAAACACACACACACACACACACACACACACACACACACACATGGGATCATGCAGGCAGTCCTCAAGTGGCCAAATAAAGTTTGTGACCTGGGACTTTATAGCTATTCCATGTTAATCTGCACACTGAGCATATATCCAACTAATGCCCCATGTATCGATCCCTAGGTTATTGACTGGTGTGGCTCTTAGGGGTGAAATGCAAAAACTCCTGACCGCACAGTTGAAGTTTTGTGCACTTTCACTTGTACATACACACGTCTTTTTTTTTTTTAAAGTCAGTTTTACCATAAACAAAGAGTAATCCCACATCTTGAAGAG
Source organism: Dermochelys coriacea (assembly GCF_009764565.3). Lineage (NCBI taxonomy): Eukaryota > Metazoa > Chordata > Testudines > Dermochelyidae > Dermochelys > Dermochelys coriacea. Next base: position 33,396,508 of record NC_050079.1, on the reverse strand, counting down.
AAACTCACGTCACTGGGCCCAGAAACATACAGTAGCTAATGTTGAATTCATTTACGTTAGTGCAAACATGGCAAGAACTTTTCACAAACATGTGCTGCAAAAACAGGAAGTGAATGGGAAAACTTCGCAGTGTTTGGAAACAGCACAGTGTTTGCAGAGTTTTTTCTTACAAATGCAGAAACAGTCTGGCAATCTGAAAGCTGAGCACAACAGGAGTCTCACATCAGTAACAAGCGTCACGACACCAGCTTACAAGACCTACAGGTACAGACAGAAAAACGTACAGACAAGTTTATTTCCCTCACCTTTGCCGAGATAATTTGACAGGCAAAGAAAAAAAACAGCTTTTACAAAAATTCCATTATTAAACCTAGACAACGCAATAAAACACACCGCATCTTTATCTTAGCCTTCAAATGCTGGAGAAAAAATGGGTATGATAAATCAGAAATGATAAATTAGAAAATATGGGCAACCCACCAATTTAAATACAAAAAGAATTAAAAACCGAGGCCAAAAGTTCATTAACAAGGGAACACACATACAGACACAGGCCCCATCACATCACATCAGAAGGCCATATTTACACCATGGTAAGAACCTTTGCTGTATTTAAGCCCCCACAAATCTTTTTACACAGATCAATTGAAGGTTCTTGACTAACCATCAACTCAAAGACCTCTAAAAAGAAAAGGAGTACTGGTGGCACCTTAGAGACTAACAAATTTATTAGAGCATAAGCTTTCGTGAGCTACAGCTCACTTCATCGGAGAAAGCAATTATCAATCAGGTGCCTAACATGCCAGTAGATAAACGCGAGAATAAGGAGGCAGTCTCACCATTAGGGTTTGTAGACAAACCCTGCACTCTAAGACCACAAGCATTACCACTCCTCTTACCTTCAATGGTTAGTACAAAACTGTACATACAGCAAAGAGTATTTCATTTGAATTTCAATTTGTTACAACTGCTTCTGCAGTTGAAGCAGCATGAAACAAATCACCCAAAATGCATTTTGTAACTCTAGCAAACGTGTTTCCCATCAAAATGGGAGACTCTTTGGCTGCATCTGCATTCTCATATTAAGCAGAAGAGTTCTGTTCCAGCGGATGTTTTAAATTTTTCTCAATGGTCACATTATTTGGTTGGAAATCAGACATGTTCTTTGGTGCCAGGACTCAGCACAAACCGTTTGCTCCTCTGGGAGAGGAGGAAGAGTCTGCATTGTATTTCTGGAAACCATGTTACTCTCTATTTCAATCCTAACCTCCCCTTCCAAATCGTAGCGAAAGATAAATTAGAGAATTTGAGAGTGAGAGAGAACCCTGAAGAGTAGGACCCGGGGGGGAGGGGCGGGAGGAGGGAACAACCAATAATAGAAAGATTTAATACTTTGTACCTACAGCACCTTTCATCAAAGCACCTCATTTCCACACACTGGGAGAGGAAATTTGCTGCTTGTATTTCATAATACAGCTCAAAGCAATATTGTCCCAGAGCAGTTCATTAGTCGTCCTTTGTTTATTCTGTGACAAAAAATTAAAAATTCTGCATATTTTTGTCAAAATACCACAATATAATCACACCATTTTCAATTATTTTGGTAATTTATACCGGTCAGCAAGTATATCTAACAATACAGACAACAAAAAAGATTCAGGAAATGTTTTTTGACAAATAGATTCCTTATTAAGCATATTAGCACATCGATATGGCTCCATAGCAAGCGAGAAGAACAGAGGTTCGCATGCACACCCAGCCCTGCCCTCCTGATCCAGACAGGGGGCAAGCAGGCTTACCCCAGCAGGATCCAAGTGTGGAGGGGCTCCAGGTGTGGGGTGAGAGGGTTCTGTTTGGGGAAATCTAGGTTCAGACAGCCTGTCTGTTGTGGGTTCCAAGTGCGAGGGCAATGGGATTCTGGAGTGGGGAGAAGACAACTGGGGCTCAGCAGGGATCTCAGTAGGGGGGGGTCCGGGTGCTGGAGAGTGGGGCTTGATGGGACGGTGATCTAGGTGCAGGTCGTTGGGACTCAGCGGAGTGGGGGTCCTGGTGCTGGGGAAGGTGATGCACAGGGGTTGGGCAGATCGGGGGCAGCTCCCTATGCAGTGACCCCCTCTCCCCACAGCTGGAAAACAATGGAGGCAGGAAGTGGGATGAATGGGTGCAGAGCTTCCTGCAACCGGGGAAGGTTACCGGAGGTGAGTCTGACCCAACCCCAGCCCCAGAAGCAGCCCGTGCAGGGGAAGAGGCAGTCCCATTCCCCTGCCCTCAGCCCAGCCTGGACTAGCAGCTGGAGCCCGGCATACAGTAAGAGCCACCAGCCGGCACGTTCTCAACCCAGCCCCTCCTCAGCAGTGCACAAGAGGGACAGAGCGCACTGAGGTCCACACCCCGCGAGGCAGTGATTTACATCACCCCTGACTGCTCCCAATGCCCAAATCTCTTCTCTCTTCTGCATTAGTCTGAGTTAAGGTATTATTCTCTGTGAAGCCTTGGTACCTATTTGAAGGAGTCACTTTGTAGTGTCTGGTCAATCTGTGAACATTTGACTGCTCAGTGGTCAACAAAAGCCACTAAACTCACTTAAAGACCACTGAACAGGCCACACCTGGTAACTATTTCTGGTCTCCACAAACTTGGGTTGGTCTCAGTTACAAGTTGGAAGGCCCCAAGTCTTATTCCTAATCCCAAGTCATCTAGTTCCCCCAAATATCAGAACGTTTATGATAAACTACAAAAGCAATTGCTGTCATACTTTGGGGGGATTGCTAGGGTGTTTGGGGGAAGCTCCCCCCCCCTTTCTTTTCCAGAGCCAAAATGTTGAGCAACTCCACTCTAGGTGGTAGAGAAAATACTGCATCTAGAACCAGAGCATCTGTGGAACCACTATATCCAAGGAAACAATTTAGTCACAATTCTCAGCCAGTGCCATCAAATGCCCACACCAGGCGCACTAAAAGTCAATGCACAGAAAGCTTCCTTTGTACAGCAATGTACCTAAGCTGCCAAGAACTACCCCAATCAGAGGTTCCGGATGCTCAGCTAGTATATCTTTACATAGCCCCAATGAAGTCAATGGAGCTACATCAATTTATACCAGCTAAGCATCTGGCTCTTGGATGTATTATTTAAGAGTCCACACATCTTTTACATCTTGTATCCTGCCTTCTTACTTTTATACGTAGTAAAGAGCAAGCACAACATTTTGAGACTCCTCTGTAAACATATTCTTCCCAAGTCATTCCTAGGTTCAGCATACCAACCTCTAACATTTGTGTTTTACACGCAGAGAAAAAAGCACCAATCCTTTTGCAAAGATGGTGCCCAAGACCCTGTTCATGTAATAATGAAGCAAGATCTCCCTCATAAAAAAGGAGCTATTGAAAAGGTTTAGTGTAGTCAAAGTGTCACTGACTTATTGTCTGGATCTGGAATCAATCCTGACAACCTTTGAAGCAAGAGTATGTCTGTACGTTGTCAGAATGGGCTATTAAGAGAAAATACACCATTATTTTAGGCAAGAAAACAGTAAATGCTCACAAAAATCATAAGAATTGTCTATCTGCACATGCAATTACCTGATTTACATGTTCAATTGCAGTAACTATAAACACAAATTAGGCAAGCACTCTGTTCATGAGACTGCCTGCCAAAACTCTGGCCCACAAAATGCACATATAATAAATAAAGACACTGCGTGCATACACTCTATATATGGATATGTATGACTGACTATATATACTATAAGTCTTTACAACAGCGGGAAAAAATAATTTAAAAATTCCTGTAGTTTGTCATAAATTTAGATTTTGTTAAGAGTTTATAAGAAAAATAAATGCAATCTTGGTATTTCTGAAAACAAACTATCTTCAGTGTAACTAAATCTCAACTTTCTTCAGGTAACGTTTACTGTGTCATATGTGATGTCTTAGAGTAAACAAAGTTTTACAAACACTAATTCACAGAAATTTTTTCATGGTTTTAAAATTTCAAAAGAAAAACAATTTTGTTTTGTTCTGATAATTTCAACATCTCTGAAGTGCTAGAAACACAGGCAGCGGAAACCTTTTATTGCCAACTGTTCAAAAATCCTAAGGATAGCCCCAAAAATTCAAAAGATTGGCTTAAATGTCATGAGTTTTAAAAAATAATAATATATTTTTCAGAGTAGCAGCCGTGTTAGTCTGTATTCGCAAAAAGAAAAGGAGTACTTGTGGCACCTTAGAAACTAACAAATTTATTAGAGCATAAGCTTTCGTGAGCTACAGCTCACTTCATCGGTTTTTCCACCAAATGCATCCGATGAAGTGAGCTGTAGCTCACGAAAGCTTATGCTCTAATAAATTTGTTAGTCTCTAAGGTGCCACAAGTACTCCTTTTCTTTTTGCGAATAATATATTTGAGGTTCTTTATTAATCTGCCTTCTGGTTTCTTGGTTCATGTTTTTAAGCTTTTCTCCATCACTACAAGAGCTAGGAATTTACTTTCCAGAGAATCTCATCAATCTCTTAATTCCAGGAGCTGGGCTTTAAGGAAAACATCACATCGTGAGGCTCATGATAAAACTGCAAGAGCTGGCAATACTGGAAGCTCTGGGCAAGGGCGTGAGAACCAGAAAGGGACCCTACCATGCTAGTTTCATTGTCCAAGCTGATTGAAATGCAAAAAGCAAACAGCATCAGTGGAAAAGCCAATTAGATGTTTAGGCTTGGCCCTAATGCAAGGGCACTGGGGAGGGGGGAGAATGGACAGACCTTTCCCCACTTTGTGCATCCCATGCAAGGGCCAAACACGAGCAGTCCCTGAGTATGGAGGCTGCTCCCACAAAGGAAGCAGGATCCTGGCCCTACCCCACTCATTTCACACTAGACAACAAAAAGATGGATGCAAGCTTGGAATAGAGTAGGCTGTATCATCCTCCCATGCTCCAGGGAGCTGGGAGTTGCACCTTTAGAGGCACAATCCATGCACGAGCTGCCCCTTGGGGCAACATGCCTAAATGTCACCATCAGGCCTTTAAAATGCTGTCAGCACTGACAATGCATGAGCTCTAAAACGTAACGGGAGTGAAAATGGCAAGGACACATTTTATACGCATAAATGCATGGGCAAGTACAGATTTTAAATTGGCAGTGTACTCAGAAGGCATGACACAAAGGGACAGAAGTGAAAGCGGCAGTGAGGCTGAGAGCGCATAACACTCTGCAGGAGCCCACGGAACAGAGACTGCGATGAGCCCCGGTGCAGGGACAGTCATTTCTTGTGCTGTCTTCCCAGCTTGCTACGCGTGAGGAGGGCTAGCCACAGTCACGCCCTCAATCTATGCCCTGCCAAAAGAAAGATGATCTCACAATCCCTTGAGGACCTTCTCCTGCAAGGTGCTGAGAACCCTCAATTCCCAATGCAGAATCAGACTTCTACTCAGTACACAAGGCAACCTGCAAGCTTCCTCCTGGGACCTGTCATTATATAATGGTTAGCACTGCATCTTTCCCCCAATGATAAATAAGATACATAAAACAGAATGGAATTTATGAGCGCCTCTCTCATGCATGTCCATGAAAATGTAAAATGTACAAATGAGGATTTTTATGCTATTGATATTTAAAAAAAAAAAAAAAAAGTTCTCATCCTACTGAAAAAAATATGGCTTCCGGTTGGAAATTGTATTCAAGTTCTATGACCATGGCAGTACTGGATACATAGATACCCCGGTTTTTTTTTTTTTTTTTTACTCTTTTGAAGATAATCCCTACAGCAACGTCTGATGGAGGTGAAACAACTTTAAAGAAATAACTATGTTAATTTTTTAACACAAAGTTATGGCTAAGATAGTAATAAAAATGGCCTGTCATTTACAGCAGAATAACATCTAACAAATCATTTACAATCTGCAGGACAGCTGGATTTTTACTTTTCAATGCAGATTATACGTTATTAGTGAAATATAGAAGGAACACCACTTTGGGCACGATTTGCAAAAACCTCCACAATACCAACGGTTATGTACACATTCCAGAATTTTTTTTTTTTTTAAATGAGCCTGATGAAACTATTCTGATGGCTGATACAGGGCTTAATCATATTGTATGACAAAGAAAACACAGCAACATATGCACACATTGACAAACATATGCATTACACATTTATGTATAACAAAGGAGAGCATTAATTGGAAATACGAAATATTTTGACTTGTTGCTGTCGGACACATTATTCCATAATGAAAATTTAATATAGTATTTCATTTTTATGGTGCACTAGAAAATTATTCTCTTAAATTTATTCCTGATTCCATATCTGTCCTGATTCAGGGGCCAAGCTTGCCTTACTTATGTTGGCAGAGTCCCACAGATATCAGCAGACTTACAGATTTTGGAACATGAGGAGGAGTTAGGCACTTTCTTACATAGGTGCTGGAACTAGGGGTGCTACAGCACCCCCTGGCTTGAAGTGCTTTCCATCATATACAGGATTACAGTTTGGTTCAGTGTCTTTCAGCACCCCCACTATACAAGTTGTTCCAGCACCACCGTTTATTTGGCTTATCAAGTAACTGTTTATTTTTATTATTACTTTAATTAGAAATTGGGGAACCTGATGGTGTTTGGATTTCAGGAACCCTCTAAATGTGGTTCTGTTTTTAAGCCTATTGTGAAACTTTTGAGTTCTGCATAACATTTCCCCCTTGATCAAATTGTTTTTCCAAGGGAAAATTAATTTTTAAAACCATGTTTTTCTAACTAAATGGGAGCCTGTGCTCAAGAAAACAAAGATTCTAGCTTGATAGCTATTCTTCCCTTGGTTTTAAGACAACAGAGGAAAGAAAAGTTCAAAAAACATGCAACCTCACAATAGCTTCCATTTGGTCTTGAAAAATGAATTCAAATCTCTGTTTACCCTTTCCTAATTTCAAGCAAATTTTCCTGTATCACATATAAACACCTATCTAAGGGGTGAATGTGTATGCAATTCATCAGCTCCCTGGGTGACTATAACTTCCATTCTTTTAAATACATTTCTTTACCAACAAACTAGTGCCCCCACAGAATAACTCTGAATTCACTTCAGGATTATTTCCAGGTTTGAATCTGATTGGTTATGTTCCATTATATCCAACCTCCCTGTAAAAGTGAAACTAAAAATAAGTAAGAAATGTATTAAAAAAAAAAAAAAAAGCTAATTTTTCCCCTCAAGAAACTGGATGTTAATGAGTAATTTCATGCTTGCAATTATGCCTTGTCTTCCCAGATGGAGTTACTAGGAGTATGTCATACCACAATAGTGAAAACGAACTGCTTACTTCATCCTCCCCTTTTTTGCTGTATGCGTGTATGTTACACATAAACTCCAGGGAGTAAACCAATTGCACTCTGTGTAAGGTTTGCCAGATTATACTCCAAGTGAAGGAAGAAACCGAATGAAAGGGAAGAAGCAGAAGGAAAAAAAAGCAGACACACAAAAGGGACAAAGTAGGGAACGGAAAGAGATTCTACAGACGCCCAGTTAAGGCAGGCACCTGAAAATTACTGAAAATTTCATTTTCATCTTTGTAGTCAAAATAGTCAATCATCATTCTCCTCATAACGATTTAGAGAAAAGAGATTAAATTGGATTTTATTATCATTGATCTTTTTTATTACAATCATTGCCACTAACCAAATAATCCCTAAACAAAGGCAGATCCTATTTAAAAAAAACAGAAAGAATATTAGCAAATGAACTGTCATTTAGAGTTTGATAAATGTTTATAAAGCAAACAAACATCATTCCTCCCGAAGGGAGAAAGTCAGATTTGTCCCCAAGCAAGTTGTTATCTGGTAAATGAAGTTTGTAAAATATTAAAATGTCCTATTGGCGCTGAAAAATTTAAAAAAAAAAACAAACAAACAAAAAAAACCCCAACACCTAGTTACAATGCTGACTGATATATAAAAAAAAAATCCCTGCACAGCAGCAGCATAGCCTACACAGGATGTATGTGTATTCATGAAACTATGCTATGTATAAAGCAAACTGTCTGAAGAGAAATGAGAAACAAAACAAACAATGGAAATAAAATAAAGATCAGGCAAAATCCCAACATCCACAGGAAGAAGGGCTTCGTCTACCCTACAGATGCTACAGCAGCACAGCTCCAGCACTGCAGCTGTGCCATTGCAGCACCATAATATAGACACTTCCGACAGAGACAGGATGGTTTTTACCATCATGATAGTTAATCCAGACCACCAAAAAGGTGGTTTCTTCCATCAGCCTAGGCACTGCTACACTGGGAATGAAATCAACCTAACTGGAGCACTCTAAGGTGCAAATTTTTCACACTCCCAAGTGACACTGATAGCTAAATCGATTTAATTTCTCAGTATAGACCGGGATTAAGAGGGGTCTCTCCACTGTAGAACAGAGCAAGGTTTTCATGTCTTTAGGTTGGTGCCCATGCCAACAATTTACCATAAAATTAACATAAAGCAATTCCTATTTTTATTTTACACAGGCTAATTATAATTGAAACATTTACCATTCACAGCACTGAAAAAAATTTATCATGTGAATTCTGTTTCACTAAAATAAGATGGCCTGAATACTTCTCTCTTTATTTCCCTACTTAGTAGATTCACCAAGGAAAGCTGTCTTCTCAGAGCCAGAATGTATATTTTCCTAATTAAACAATGGAAATAGTCACCTATCTTGATAAAACAACAGATCCATGTAGAAATGTGTATAATAAACCAGGAACAGTGTCTATCAGAGGTACAAACAACAGATGGACTATCCAGATGCAAAATAACCCAACGTCTGGTCTAGAGTTGGTTAGCAAATAAAAGTTTGTGGGGGTGGATTTCAGTCACATCTGTCCCAGGCGATAACAAAGAGAATATCAAATGTCTGTGACTAACAAATATCTTATCCATACCATTTATGTGAAGACCTGGCTAGATCAAGGTTTAATATTTTAGCTACTTCCAAAACTTTTGCTTTCAAACGCAAAATAAGGTGAGGTTATTTCCCGGTTCAATTTTATTCCTCTTATATAGGATGCCTTAAAACTCATCATGCCACAGGAGTTGCACTGTGATGATGCGAAGATTAATTAGGGAATGTTTGTAGAGCACTTTGAACATGGAAAGCTGTAAGTGTTAAACTAGGCCTGTTTTCAAATGTGCGGAGTGCCCACAATGGTGCCTCCTTCAGTGGAGCCTATAGATGGTTCAGCAGCTCCAGGGGGAAAAAAAAAAAAAGCCACTTCTATTTAGATACCTAAGTAAGGATTTAAGTGCCTAATTTTAGGCACTCTATGTTTTCCATTTCTACCTTATCTTGAAACCAACAGTGATATCTGTTTGAATTATACACACCTGGCTTTTTACAAAAATAAATTTAAACATTCAAGATCAAATGTCTAAAAATATGATTGAATATAGATCCACACATTCAGGCAATGAGTACATTACTATGGGGCATATTCTGCTCCCCTTACTTGCCTAAGTAGTCCCTTGGAAATCAACGAGGCTACCTGAATGCATACATAAGGCAAGCAGGACTTAGCCCTAAACATACTGTATTTACTTAGTGAAGTAGCACTGAGAAATAATAATTACAGGTGCAAGACCTAGCACAAATAAGCACCACTCAACAAAATGGAGCTCCCACAGAAAACAATGAGACCAGCAGCAACAAGAGACATTGGTGCATGGAATGACAGAGTAATTTAGTATATCTCTGTTAATTATGCACCTTAAGGAAACAGGATGAGAGAAAACCACGTATTAATTAGAGAACTAGCATAAAGTAAATGGGAAATGAGTACTATCCTCGTGTCTGAAACAGAGTTAAAACCTTGCCAGAAAGAAAGAGGAAGCGCTCTCTTTGCGCACATAAAAATTAATCTCTGGTGTATTTTTATTTTCTGGGGGGGTTTTTAAATATATTAAGCACAAATATGACTACCCATATCAATATCAGGTATTGCACATCTTTTCTCCTTTTCAGATAGTATGGCCACTGCAAAGAAAATGTCTTTCACCATTAGTATTCAACTTCCGCTCTGCCCCTCAGAGTATCTTCACAGAATGATGCACAACCCAAACTTGTTCTATACTCATGTTTCCTTTGGGGAAATTCTCCTTTAATGCTTCCTTGCCTATTGCTTCTTTCCTACCAGTAGCTCAGTTTTCAGGGAGAGGTTAATATTCTTCTGGGCATATGGATACATCCTGGATAGCTCAATGGAACAGCGGAAGATGGCATAGTGGCAGCATGTTAGGTCTGAAAAAGAACCATATCAGGCCCTTCAGGATTGGCAGATGGTCTACCTACAGATAGATACCCCTGTGGATGATCCCACTTGAGATACTGTGTGTGTATCCGAATACTGTGTTAAAGAGGCCTTGAACATTTACATGTGTGCTGTCCTCATATGAAGTTACATCCACGTTTAACCTTCAAATACACCACTGACTGAAGGAAACTCATCCAAATAGACCACTGATGGACACCCATATAAAGACTAATTCACTGTCCCACATTACACTGCGAGTTTCCTATGTTAAACCAATGTTCCTGTTCTATTCTACAGAAGCTCCACTGAGAAAAATAAGGTATTTACACACAAATCAAAAGCCAGAATTAAAAACTACTATCTACCTAAAGTCTTATATGACTGTAAATTTGTGTGTAAACTTGTTAAATTTCATTGGTTCATACTGCTGCACCAAATGCCATTGGATCCTTTAAATGTATAGATACCACGTTTAATACACGTTTAATTTTTTTTTATTGCATGTATACACACACACTCTCTCCATATTCAAGGCTAGAATAGATTGCTATATGTACCCTTTGTGTTGGTAATATTTGCTTACAACTTGGTTTCTACATTGTCCTCAATGAGGGAGAGAAAACCCTAAAGGAGTTTTCATTCCACCTTGTCAGTGTCTGGATAAGATAAGCGACCACCAAAATCAGAACCAACAACAAGGCCTAGACCAAGACAGCATATTCATGGTCCATACCAAAAGTATCTGGTTTCAAAATTAAAAGCATCCTGTCTCCCCCCTCCCTACCTCCAACCTTGCCAATATGTCAAATGGCATTTGCAGATTTTAGTTTAGATATTGTTAAAAATATCCTAATTTCACATCATGATCACATTCCCAAGGAACAAAATGATAAAAATATCACACAGAGAATAAAAATGAGATTTGCCTTTAAAATGCAATACAATTACAAGTTAGCAAATACTGTTTATGGTTGAAAAAAAAAAATCCCAACAGGGTTTTGGGGTTCATTCACATACGTGCACCCATGCGTGCGCACACACGGATAGGGAGGAACAGAGTCTTTAATTTTTCATTTTCCAGTGCTGCATAACGAGAATATTTATTTTCCATTGGTTACTATACGTACGTACTTTTCTTTTCGCTTTTTTAGTGCAATGAGATTTGCTTTAGTAAAGCTTTCCCCCCCCCCCCCCCCGTGTAATCATAGGACAAAATCATGAATGTAGGCAACTGGGGTTTAAAAAAAAAAAATTAAGGTAGACCTGTGGTTGAACCCTTCTTCCAACATAGCAAGCTTCAGACTCGCCTGGCATTTTTGAAAGCAATATACAATTCTGGTTATACCTGACACACATTCAGGCAATTACTTTAAAAAGCCTAACATAGGTATCACCGAGCAGTCTAGAGCAGGCAGGCTTTTCTAGATTTCCTAACCATCCCCGAGATGTAACTTAAACAACACCACTGATTTTCTCGTAGACTGTAGGTGGACATAAGATCGAGCTGCCTGTGTTGACGAAGGGGCATATCCAACATTAATCTGACAACAGGGCTGTCTTGTGTTACGGAGAAAACAGAGCCAAGGCATGAAAACCAGCCGCGGGGGGCTAGCTCTGTGTTGCAGGACAGGAGTGCGTCCTGCTCTCCGGGGGAAGATGCGGAGCAGCGCGAGAACAAGGTACTTACTGTCGCCGAGGCTAAGCTGTTATCCGCCAGGGTTACATGATGAGGCTCCCACCTCCTCAAAAATTTGGAGGTGAGGATCTTGCTAAGAAATGTCCGGGGGTGTCGGATGACACAAACCTGGATGTCCCCCTCTTGCAGCAGTTTATACCTCATGCCATTGCAGTGCAGAAGGGGTCGCCTGCAACGAGCAGCACCCATTTTACTCCCCTCCGTAGCAGACATTTCACCCAGCAGCGGCTTGCTCTCCTCGATCTGGCGGCGATCGCTGCCCCCGCCCGAGCCGCCGGTAAAATCCATTGCAGCCCGGGGCTACTGGCTGAACGGGGACCGCCTTTTTTTTTTTTTTTTAAAAAAAGGGTTTTAAAAAAATAATTTAAAAGCCCCCCCCCCTTCAAAAAAAAGACCGCCTGGCCCGGGGAGGGGGGTGAGGGAAAACTGTCCAAGAGGATGCGGGGGGGGGGGGAAGGGAATGAGCCACCCCCCAAAAAAGGGAAGGAAGCAATTTTTTTAAAAAGTCCTTATTTCAGCGACAACCCGCGCGCCTCTGCCCTCTCGTCAGCGCCGTCCCGGCTTCCTCCGGCGGGCTTCACTGCGCCGGATCCATGCTCCCGCGGAGCGTGCCCAGCGGGGCGCGGGGGACTGACGCGCGGGGCAGTGGGCAGCGCGCGCGGCGCGGCGCGGCGGGGAGGGGAGGGGAGGGGAGGGGAACCCGCCCGGGGTGGGGGGAGGGAGAGCGCGCGGGTCTCTGCCCCCGGGGCTGCGCGCGTGCAGGGCGGGGGGGGGGAGAGGGCGCGCGTGCAGCCGGCGCGGAGCGTGGGCATGTGGCTGCGGCGACCGGAGAGGAGCGAAGTGGCTCCGCCAACAGACGGTTGCAGCCGCAGCGGCAGCCGCGCACAGGGCGGCTCTGATTGGTCTCCTCGGGGTCATGTGCGGGGCCCCCCTCTGACGTCAATGGCCGCCGCGGATTGCGGTGCCGTTCGCTGCCTGCTGAAGGCGGCACGGGATGCAGAGGACTCGGGAGGGGGGAGGGGGAAGGCACGTGCCCAGCGGCAGCGGCGGCGGGCAGGGCGCGCGCGCTGTCCCCTCCCCCCAGTGGAGCCCCGGCGTGGGGGCTGGCTGCAGAGGGGGGGGGATTATGAGCGGCGGCGCCGTGCCGGGGGAGGCACCGGGGAGAGAGGGATGAGGGGGGGGTCGGAGGGAAGGAAGAGAAGGAGGGAGGGATTGGGTCAGGGGGGAGCATAAATGGAGGGAGGGATGGGGGATCAGTGTGGGGGGGTCATGGGGCAGGAAGAGAAGGAGAGGGGGGGGGGGTCAGAGGGCAGGAAGAGGAGGGGGCATCGGGAAGGGAAGGGTTGGGGAGGGGGAGCAAAGAGCGGTGGGGGTCAGGGCAGGAAGAGAAGGCGGGAGAGGGGGGGTTGGGGCAGGGGGGAGTATAGAGGGATGGGGGATTGGTGGGGGGAGTTGAAGGAGGAGGCAGCGGAGTAAGGGAGGAGCAGGGAGTAAGGGAGGGTTGGTCCCAGAAGAGGCAGGGAGCTTGTGGGGGAGGGGAAGGTTAGCATGAAGCTGGGGGGGGCTGGGCAGCCAGAGTAGGCCTAACAACCCTCCCTACCCCCCATTGCAGGCCATCTGTATAGCCACCCTTCAGCCACTGGTGCTGCCTTGCAACGTGAGCCCTGCTAGATCCCACCCCCCTTTTGGGATAAGTTTGCTGGCCCTTTGTGGGAGACCCTGGCCCCCTCTCCTGAGGGAGGGCTTGCATCTGTCTATTTCAGGTAACATACTGGACAAAAGTAAGTCTGTCCATTCCTTTCCTTCCCCCAAGCCCCTTAAATCACCCTTTCAAACAGCACCAGCACAACACCCCATCAAGGCCCTGGGAGATACTTTGCCCCCGCTATGAATGGGCAAGAAGAAAGCTGGAACAGCACGGGGTGAATTATGAGGTTCCTGGCTTTTGTGTCACCTTGTGTTGCAACCAGCACAGAAAATGGTACAGGAAGCCCATAAGCGGCTGGTTGCGGTCACTGCTGAAGTGAATCTGATTAGCAGTGTTCTTCCTCCAGTCTCAGGAAAGTACTGGGAACTGAAACATCACCCAAAGTACAAGACACGTCAGCTGGCGGAGTGTTGAGTCCAGACCCCAACAAGATGGCACCTAGATACTACGATGATCAGCATTCTAAAAATACCTCAGCGACGTAGACACAGGGGTAGACAGATGCTTAAATAATAAATAACCCCTCCTAAGCCCCATTTTTTCCCAGCAGCCATACAGCCTCAGAAGCAGCTGTCAAATGGCTGTTAACAATAGGCTTGAGAAAGCCACTCTGAAAAAAAGAAAAGGAGTACTTGTGGCACCTTAGAGACTAACAAATTTATTAGAGCATAAGCTTTTGATGAAGTGAGCTGTAGCTCACGAAAGCTTATGCTCTAATAAATTTGTTAGTCTCTAAGGTGCCACAAGTACTCCTTTTCTTTTTGCGAATACAGACTAACACGGCTGCTACTCTGAAATCTGAAAAAAAGAGGAACCTTCTTCCGTCTCTTTAAACCAACCTACTTTGAGAGACACTGAGGTGAACTCCCCCTTGCATCCGCTCCCCCTATGCTTAGAGACTGTTCAGGCACATAGTAAGAGACGGCCCCTGCACTAAGTGCTTGCAATCTAAACAGACCAGACAGACAAAGGCTCAGAGGAGGCAGAGGGTATGTCTATGCTGCAATTAGACTCCCGCAGCTGACCCATGCCAGCTGACTTGAACTCTTGGGGCTCAGGCTGTGGGGCTGTTTAATTGCAGTGTAGATGTTCCAGCATGGGCTACAGCCCAAGCTGTGGGACCCTCCCACCTTGCCGGGTCCTACAGCCCAGCTCCAGTCCAAGCCCAGACATCTACACTGCAATTAAAAAGCCCAACAACCTGAGCCCAAGTCAGCTTATCCAAGGTCACACAGTAGGTCGGTGCCTGAAACAGGAACAGAACTCAGATCTCCTGGTTCAATACCCCATCTACTAGACCACATTGCGGATTTCCAGGCTGTCAAATCAGCACTTCAGAAATCACTAAAAGTCATTTTAAAGTAAGTTTTTTTTAAAAAACACAAAACATTGCTTAATGAAAAGTAATGACCATGAAAACAAGAATAGCCCCCCACCCTATCCAGCTTAATTAAGATGGCCTAAATACATTCCTCTTTTGCAGATACAGAAGTGCCCCCCCCTCAGGCTAATTCAGTTGTGATGTATATTGTTAACAGGGATATTCATCTTCTCAGCTCTAAGCCTGCAAAGTGCGACTGACCCATAAACGCAGCCCTTTGCATATTTCTGGCTAGGAATCCCATCTTAAACACACTTTTCATGCACTTCCAGTACTTAGTCTCTTGGCTGTCTACGTTCAAGTCCATCAAGTGTTCCGCACAAAGTCCCTCCTCATTGCCAAAACAGAAGCACTGGCATCACATGCCTTCTTATGCTTGGTAGCACCCATTAATAACCGTGTGTTAAAATAAAAACAATGTGAATTCTGGAGGAAAGAAAGACAGGAAATCCATGGGTACTTCTGGCTGCCAATAACACAGGTTGTATAGCAATGGGGGCTTGGAAAACCCATGAAAAACACTTGAGATGCCAAAACCTACACAGCAGAAAGTACTGCCTTCTGTGAAAGCAAACCCAGGGCAGGCAATGGCACCACATCACAAACTGAATGGGTGGGGTGAAGGGGAGGAAAGGAGTGACTATAAACAGAGGCAAGATATAAAAATGCACATGCGTCAAGAGGGGTTTAACCCCTGTTGGGTTTGTGATGCACTTGCAAAAAAATTGCTCATTTGTTCAGTCCATCCTTAATTTTACAGGAGGCTATAGTGTTAACAGATGCTCTGACAAAGTCTTAGCCACAGTCAGTTCAAGGAGGGAGGAAAAAAATCCACTCTGACTATCTAGAGCCTGGAAATGTCTGTTGTCAAAGGTAAACCTTTTGTGTTAGCCATAAAAGGGAGATAGAGGCTGGCTGGCCAGAGCCCAGAGTTGTCTGCAGGGATGTGAGCTGATTTTCTAAGCAGAGGACTGAACACTAGGAATTCCCAAATTATGATTCTCTCTGACCATCTAGGTTCTACACAGCACAGCTCCCTGTGATAGCCAATCCTTTCACTGAATTTCTACTGTTCTGCCTCAGTTTCCCCAACTGTTAGATGGGGATAACAGAACTTCTTACCTACCTTACAAGGGTCCTGTGTGTCTTAATTATTTCATTAGTCAATGCTTATAAACTGCCATTTTTGACTCAGAGCAAATCCCTGCTTGAGTCAATTCATTGTCACAACAATGCTGTACTGTTTTAAATGTTCCAAAATTATTCCTTTGATGAATTCCCCAATTTCAGAGATTCCACTGAATGCATGAAGCATCCTACAGTGCACTGTTACCAGAGATTTTAAGGATCCTGAGGGTCAAAGTTTGTTTAAAATCGCAATCATAATCTCAGAGTGCCAATAAACCTTATCAAGATCAGGGTTCAGAATTGAACTTGAAACAGAATCAGCTACCCAGGGGAGAGGTGAAAGCTACATTGTTTGGGACATTTGAAACTTGACCAGATAGTCCAGAAAAAATGTCCTGTAGGGTACAATCCTGCATTGCCTTTGGGAGATGGGCTAGATCTGGGGTTCTCTGACTGAAGACCACTGAATAAAACTAAAACACTCTTGTAGAATCACCACCCTTTCCCAACTCTAATCACTTATTGTTTGGTTCTCAAATATTTAATTCTGCAAACTGCCAGAAGGACTTCCGCAGGTAGATCAGAGCATGGGGGCATCAGGACTACATGAACTAAAATAGACTATTTCCTATCTCTGACTAGTATGATTCTCCTGCTTTCAGCTTCCAAAATGCTATTTGTTTTTTGTATTTGGTCTCTATGTTCTCCAATATCCTGGCTAGTACAAATAGTGCTAAACAGCCAGTTGCAATCCAGTTCCAACTACTCAGAGTCAGTATACTCTTGAGTTACAAACCTACCTTTGTTTCCTTGCACACAGGATCCATACTCTCAAATGCTTGATTCAATATAAACAAGATCTTCTTTCTATACAGGCTTGATGTTCCATTTCTCCTTCCACCTTACTCCCCCATCATCCCAAGTGCCTGGGAAAAGACCCCACCCCAACAAAATCCATAAAGCTGCCACCTTATCCTCCTTTAAATCCCTCATCAGCACTTACCTCTGCTATAGTGCCTGCAAATCACTCCTGCCTGGCATTGGTTAGGCAAGTGACATGCTGCGACTTCTGCTTTTCTGCTAAACTTTGTTCATGTTATTGTTATCTCATCCCCACCCCCACTCTGTCTGTTTCATCCACCTGTCACATCTTGTCTGTCATGTAGATCATGAGCATTCTGGGGCATGGACTGCCTTCTTTGTTACATGCTTGTATAGCACCTATCACCATGGGGCCTGATGTTTGATTGTGCCTAGGAACTACTGTGATACAAATAATATATACAAATAAGAATGCCAAGATAAAATACTTGTGAGACAAAGCTGTAACCCAACTCAGCAGGAGAAATGTCTGAAATGTCACTAAAACAGAGGAGGTCCAACAATAGAAAAAGAGGAATAGCACAAGGGGGAGAGTTTCATCTTCGCAGGCTAAACTGCTGCTGTGGGGAAGTGAGATTTCAAGAGGGGGAAATGCTGAAGGATCCAGACTGTTTATAAAAGATCAGAAAAAAAACAGACTGGGAAACGGGAAAGAAGGTGGAGATAGTGGGGCTATTAATCTCAGCTAGCATGGTGCTGGGGTGCCACGGAAGAAAAGATAGAATGACACCATGGATTATTAATTATGTTTATTATTAAATATCTATATTATGGTAGCACCTGTAATAAAAAGTGTGACGCACAGGAGTGAGTCAGAACTTCACTTCCTATCCTCAGTCACATGACATGGGTCAGACTTGTCTACACTACCGCATTGGGTCGATCTAAGATATGCAGCTTCAGCTAAGTGAATTGCATAGCTGAAGTCAACATACTTAGATCTACTTACCGCAGCGTCTTCACTGCGGTAAGTCTACTCCGCTTGCGTTCCTCATTCTGGTGGAATACAGGGAGAGCGCTGAGAAGTCGATTTATTGCGTCTAGACTCGACACGATAAATCGACCTCTGCTGGATTGGTCGCAGCCTGCCAATCCAGCGGGTAGTGGAGACAAGTCCTTAGCAAAGGCTGTGTAGACTCCTGTCCGATGTCAGGATACATTATGCAGCGACTGGGGCCTTGTACTAAGCCTTGTACTATATTTGCAATATAAAGACAGTCCCAGGCCCAAAGAGTTTACAGTCGTATGTGTACACAGCAAATGCTGTGCATGGGCTAGCCCAGGGGTGGCCAACCTGTGGCTCCAGAGCCACATTCGGCTCTTCAGAAGTTAATATGCAGCTCCTTGTATTGGCACCCACTCTGGGGCTGGAGCTACAGGCACCAACTTTCCAACGTGCCGGGGGGTGCTCACTGCTCAACCCCTGGCTCTGTCACAAGCCCTGCCCCCGCTCCACCCCTTCCCGCCCCCTCCCCTGAGCCTGCCGTGCCCTCGCTCCTCCCCCCTCCAGCCTCCTCCATGCCACAAAACAGCTGATCGGGAGGTGTGGCGGGGAGGGGGAGGCGCGGTGAGGGAGGGGGAGGTGCTGATTGGCAGGGCTGCCGGTGGGTGGGAGGCCCTGGGAGTGGGGTAGGGCTGCTGATGGGGGGGCTCCTGATGTATTACTGTGGCTCTTTGGCAATGTACATTGGTAAATTCTGGCTCGTTCTCTGGCTCAGGTTGGCCACCCTTGGGGTAGCCTATCTGACCTAGCTTGAGTCAAACTAGTGCAGTAACAATAACAGTGAATGCAACACAGTGCAGGTTTTAGAGTACACTAACAAGGAAAGTATGTACCCAGGGTCTCATGCTGTCATACTACTCATGCTGAAACTCACCCCTCAGAGACAAACACCTACAAGATCTCGATCATGCATTCCTACAACT
The DNA here is from genome assembly GCF_009764565.3 of Dermochelys coriacea. Lineage (NCBI taxonomy): Eukaryota > Metazoa > Chordata > Testudines > Dermochelyidae > Dermochelys > Dermochelys coriacea. Next base: position 33,377,505 of record NC_050079.1, on the reverse strand, counting down.
ACAATACCCACCTGCTGAAGTGAAGAAACAGATTGACAGAGCCAGAAGAGTACCCAGAAGTCACCTACTACAGGACAGGCCCAACAAAGAAAACAACAGAACGCCACTAGCCATCACCTTCAGCCCCCAACTAAAACCTCTCCAATGCATCATCAAGGATCTACAACCTATCCTGAAGGACGACCCATCACTCTCACAGATCTTGGGAGACAGGCCAGTCCTTGCTTACAGACAGCCCCCCAGTCTGAAGCAAATACTCACCAGCAACCACACACCACACAACAGAACCACTAACCCAGGAACCTATCCTTGCAACAAAGCCCGTTGCCAACTCTGTCCACATATCTATTCAGGGGATACCATCATAGGGCCTAATCACATCAGCCACACTATCAGAGGCTTGTTCACCTGCGCACCTACCAATGTGATATATGCCATCATGTGCCAGCAATGCCCCTCTGCCATGTACATTGGCCAAACTGGACAGTCTCTACGTAAAAGAATGAATGGACACAAATCAGACGTCAAGAATTATAACATTCAAAAACCAGTTGGAGAACACTTCAATCTCTCTGGTCACTCGGTCACAGACCTAAGAGTGGCTATACTTCAACAAAAAAGCTTCAAAAACAGACTCCAATGAGAGACTGCTGAATTGGAATTAATTTGCAAACTGGATACAATTAACTTAGGCTTGAATAGAGATTGGGAATGGATGAGTCATTACACAAAGTAAAATTATTTCCCCATGGTATTTCTCCCTCCCACCCCACCCCCCACTGTTCCTCTGATATTCTTGTTAACTGCTGGAATTAGCCTACCTTGCTTGTCACCATGAAAGGTTTTCCTCCTTCCCCCCCCTGCTGTTGGTGATGGCTTATTTTAAGTGATCACTCTCCTTACAGTGTGTATGATAAACCCATTGTTTCATGTTCTCTGTGTGTGTGTACATAAATCTCTCCTCCGTTTTTTCCACCAAATGCATCCGATGAAGTGAGCTGTAGCTCATGAAAGCTTATGCTCTAATAAATTTGTTAGTCTCTAAGGTGCCACAAGTACTCCTTTTCTTTTCACATTCTACTGTTGTCATTGCTGTTGTTACCCACCCTCGCTGGAGTCAAGCGAGATCAGGTGCTGGGCAAAGGTTTTGCTGTATAGATATATCCTAAAAAGACAAGTAACATGCAAAGGATGAGAGAGGAGGCATCAAATATATTTTTATCTTTAATAATTTTTATATACACAGATATCACTGAAGACATTTGGTTTTTTGGTTTGTTTTGGTAATTGCATAAATAAGTGTACTGATTGTTTCCACCTGTTCCTCAGCTTAACCTGGCTGATTTCTTGAAAGGCAACACCTTCCTTGCCCGCTTACAATTCAAGGGAAAGAGGGAAGTAAGATGATGGTAATAGCAGTTGGCTTAAGGCTTTCCACATCAGACATGCAATAGGACAAAGAGATGACAAATCCAAACAAACAGCCTATGAAAAGAACGGACTGATTACAACGGGATATTTTACCTGCGAGGATGGGCCATATAAACAGAAGAAATGCACTAAGCAATTTTACTCACCCACCTCCTCCCCCCAAAAAAGAAAGAAAATATATCTAGTTCTCACAGTGCAAAGGGCTGCAGCTAACCACAGGAGCCAATGTTTCTGGGTTACAACAGGATTACATTATGTGAAATTTGGACATTTTTATGATGAATGAATTTGGTTTTTGGTGTGCAGACCTGGCCTATGGCTTACTTCTTGCAAAATAGAAAAAGAAGGCAGAAAGGGAGTATAACACTTCACTGGGATTTTCAGTGGAACTGAGGCAAGATTTGAGATACAAATGCAAGAAAGAACAAGAGAATAGAAGAGATCAGAAACAAGAGGGACCATGCCTTGCATAATGACAGGTTTCAGAGTAGCAGCCGTGTTAGTCTGTATTTGCAAAAAGAAAAGGAGGACTTGTGGCACCTTAGAGACTAACAAATTTATTTGAGCATAAATGCATCCGATGAAGTGAGCTGTAGCTCATGAAAGCTTATGCTCAAATAAATTTGTTAGTCTCTAAGGTGCCACAAGTCCTCCTTTTCTTTTTAAGAGGGACCATGTCTTAGAATCAGCTCCTGAAGCCTTTAAGACCTTTCCTTGACCGGGTGTATAACAACCATTACACCAGTGCAACCCATGACTTGTAAACTAGTTTACCTGATGGGTTAGCTGCACCAGTGCAAATCATGGTTTACATTAGGTCAGCACATCCACACTGGGGGTTTGCACCAATTTATATGGATGCAGTTTGTCGATAATAGGGGTTTCAATTGCACCAGTTACATTGGTGCAGCACATCCACATTAGGGATTTGCACCAGCAAAGCTGTATCAGTGTGACTACACTGGTGGCTGAAAACCCCTCTGTGTACAAGGGCCTGGGCTACAATGCAAAGTTATCACTGCATAGTCTTGTCAGGTAAGGGGGCATGGGGGAAATCACACACCCCAGCAGACATAGCTCTGCTGACTAAACACCCTGGATAGACACAGCTATGCCGACAGAAGAGTACTTCTGTCAGTATAGCCAACATGGTTCAGGAGGTCATATTACATGCCAGCAGAAGCACTTTTGTCAGCATACACTGTACCTGCATAGGGGGTTATGCCAGCCTGGGGACACCAAGATAGCTATGCTGGCATAGGCTCTATAGTGTAGACATGGCCTAGATCTTAGACTTGCTTCAGACCATGGATATCAGTATATGGCCCTAGTTAGTTCTGCAGTCGGGACTAAAGCGAAGCTAGAAATATTCTAAACCATGACCCCAGTTTTAACAGGAGAACAGGAAGGTCTCGGTGAGGTCCATGGAATCAAAGTACTGGAAAGAAGGATGAGTAGGGGAAGTGGGATTGGTTTTAAAATAAATATAACATTTGCCAAAGACTTTGGGATGACAAGAAATACAGAAAGAAAAGGAATACTTGTGGCACCTTAGAGACTAACGAATTTATTATTTATTATACAGACACTCAGAGGAAAACAATGCTGTGCAACTGACAGCAAGGGTATAGAAAAAAGACACAATGCAGGTAGAAATAAATCACCCAATGCACAGAGAACTAGGAGATTACAGACTGAAGCTGAGAGAGTAAACAGTTAGTTTAAAGTAAGGCTCCCCTTCATGTTTTGTTTTGATTAAAACTGCATGTAGATTTCTGTGAACCAGAGACAAAGGAATTCAGCTGGAAAGCCAGCTCACTTTGTGTGTCAGCTTCAGTTAACTTATAACCAAGGCTGAAACACCACCTTATGTGAGGTTATAGGATGGCAGTCATTAATTAACTATAGTGTTTCTTAATGTCCCAGACCAGGAGGATAATGGATATGCGGGAGGAAGCTTGCCTGATGAGTATGGGGCTGTATAACTGGAGTTCTGGGAACAATCCCTTGAAATATCAGAGGTAGGACAGTAATCCATTTCCTAAGGCGTACAGGATGCCGCCAAGCCATTTTAAGGTCAAAAGAATAGGCTCCACAGTTGATGGATTTTAGCACTTGCAAATGAATATCCAAATGAGAGTTATGGAATGAATGGTGGGCCTAGCAGCTGATTATTTCCATAGTCTTAGTGGCAGAAAAGAAGCTATGGGTTGTTCACAGAGAGACTGTTTCATATAGTTTGGAGATGCAAAGTCCAGAAGTATGTGTTTCTTCAGTAGAGATGGTTACTCTGTCTTCCCACTGATTTAGAATATACAAATACATAGGATCATGCATTAGTCCCAATGGTTTAAAAAAGGGTCACAGGAAAAACTGGGCCCAGGGAGATGGCACATTTGAAGTCTGGGTGGAAGTTAGTTGCTGCCACTGTGACTGCCTTCCCTAAACATTCTGCTGCGTTTTCAGTCACCGGCCAGCCCCAGTGCAGATTTACCCATCCAGCTGTCTCTGTGATGGGGGGGGGGGTGTATGTCTGCGTGACTGAGTAAATGTGTCTGTGTGTTGGTTTACATCAGTGTGTGTCTCCGCAGAAGTGTCTCTGTGCTGCTGTCAGTATGTGTCAATGACTGTCTGTGAGCGTGTGCTGTTCATGTTTTATGTATGTGTGGCTTTTGTTTTAAATGGTTCCCTCACAAAAGCAAGGAGTCAGACATCTCATAAGATTGTTAGTTAAAACCAAGATGTGGCGGGGAGAGATGGCAAAGGATAATTTACTGACAAAAAGAGGCAGATCTGGCTACAGTTAATCATCTGCCTCAGTATTCACAAGAAAGGCTGGGGGAGTTAACTCCAGACATGAAAAAGTCCCAGGGGAGGATAATACACATCGTGCTGGAAGAGGTGATGGAGACAGTAAATTATCTGAAGGCTGACAAAGGAACAGAGCCAGATGTGACCTGACCCTAGAGAAAGGGTAAAAACAGGGAGTGGGTTTTTTTCCAAGAAACAGATAAGAATTCCTTGGAAACAGGGATCTGCCTTATGGAGAACCAGATCCCTGCCTTTTTTGAGGCTCAGAAATGGAAACTGGCCTGATGCCTTGAGAGAACAGGGATACTCTGCTACCATTCACACACTGATCACTGGAGCACTGAGTGCCTGGGATCCCAACAATGAGACTGTATTCCAAGACTGATGGGGTTGTTGATGATTTTATTGAGGGCAACAGTTTCAGACATCATCCGTTGGTCAAGCGACATCTATATTGAACACATCACTGGACACCATCAGTATGAAAATAATGTGATCCAGATCATTAACTGGGTAGTGATAAGACTGATGGATCTTTCTGAATTGATTAAACTGATGAACTTCTGTATGTTATTTACCCTCATCTGTATTTTCTACCACATGTTATTTTCGGTTCAGACATTTTTTCTTTTGGTATTCATGGTTACAATGTCATTTTTAATGTACAGGTACTGTCATGGCTTGAGAGTAATATGTATTCAACAATTTATGTGTTTGATCATTTTAAATGTTTTCTAATCAAGTTTTAAATCTCTTAACAGTTGATGCATTCTCTCCTCATCCTGTACTTGCAGGGACACAGACTCAATGTTTTACCTAATAGGTCTTTTCTCTATCCTACTGCTACACAGAAATACTGTGAGATTCAGAGTAGCAGCCATTTTAGTCTATATCTGCAAAAAGAACAGGAGTACTTGTGGCACCTTAAATTTGTTAGTCTCTAAGGTGCCACAGTACTCCTGTTTTTCTGTGAGATTCAGTCACTGGATGATTTTCAGTTCCTGGATGATAGAAACTAGAACTTGAGATCACTTCAACCCCATAGATAGTAACGCAAGCAACCTCTCCCCCACCCTTGCCTCCTCCCAAAAAACCACACACAAACAATATTCCCCACATCCTCCAAAACATGATCCAGTACTGAGATACTTGGAGGTTTACCTGGCTACCCAGACCATGTATTTGGGTTTATACTAGAGCCCCCACAGAACCACAACACCTGACTTTAAAAGTATAAACCTTTAATGATTTTGTCTATGTCTGGTATTTACAGGACATTTCCCCCATATTTTCAGGTAGCTTCCCCGCCCTGCCCCGCCGCAACATTTTAATAAGTTTTCTTCCATTTAGTGAGTGCTTTGAATAGCATACGCTTTAAGTTACCGAAACAAGTTCAACAGCCATCACTAAAACAAAAGCACTCTCCAATTTGTCACCTTGTTTGATTGAAAGTAGCCACCCTGTTAGTCACTCTGATCCAGAAGCAGATACAAAAAGGTACATGGAGACCATGTGATACTAAAATCCATCAATCCATTCCTGCTGCAGTTGCTTCATGCATTATGATGTGATGTGTCATTCAGAACCATTGTTTTCAACAGGAAGCAAGTTTGACCACCTCTGTCATTTAGATTGTGGGTAATACAAAGGGGTGTGGTGTGCAAAGCAAACAACACTAGACTAGCAGCTCTTTCTAATGAGCAGCCTTTTCACTTATATGCAAGGAGGCAGAACGGTCTCACAGACTGAGTCAAGAGACCCTAAGTCTATTCCTGTTTTGGCCATTGATTCACTTTGTTACCTTAGCCAAGTACGTTAACCTCTTTGTGCTTCAGCTTTCCAACTGTTGAGTAAAGAGAATAAAGCTGCTTATCCACTTTTTTTTAGGCCTTCTGAATTCTATGTAGTGTGACATAACTAAAGTGGAGCAATGTGGGAAAATTAAGAAAATTCTGTTGATTTAATTTTTTCTTTAAAACTAATTAACTAGGTTTACTGTAACAGGGATCAGAGTAGCAGCCGTGTTAGTCTGTATCCGCAAAAAGAAAAGGAGTACTTGTGGCACCTTAGAAACTAACAAATTTATTTGAGCATAAGCTTTCGTGCGCTAAAACCCACTTCATCAGATGCAAATTCTCAAACTGGTCTCATTTCTGTTTACCTCAGAACTATAAATCTAAAGTGACAAGAATGCAGATAGGTTTTATTTTTCACTTTGTGTAATGACAATGGGGGTGGAGAATATGTTTTTCCAGGAAAAATTTACATCAGAGAGTTTGTTAATGGAATCTCAATGAGTTAAATAAAAGCCACATTTTAAATTAATTTTAAATTTAATTAAAATGGATTCCCCTCCCTTTTCTTTAGCTTTGATTGTGTTACTATTTGGTGGTGGAGAGCCACACTTTGGGTAGCTCACATTTCTGGGATGTAAAGCAGCCTGTGTGAGAGAGAGCTTTTAGACCACAGTTTTGGTGGGAGTCCTCAGTTGGTGCTGTTACAGTCTTACAAGTTCCTTCTCTTAGGGTGCATGCAGTGTACAGTCCTAGGAGAAAGGCTACTTTGTTGTTAGTTTAGTGATGTAATTTATTTTGGGGGAAGCTGTTGCAAATGGGAAGGGAGTTTTCCCTGTCTTAATCTCTAACAAGAGCCAATTTTGGGAGTGGAGTTGGCCCCTGGGAACTGAGTATTAGAGTTTGGGGCAGTAATTTAAAAGAGAGGGGATTGCTTACATGCCATTTGTAATCACCTCTGTTCCAGGACAGGTGTCTATGATGTAAATAAAATACATTACACTAAGAAAATATCCTGACTATACCACTGATTTCTTTTCCAACAGGAAACTCAGTTGCAAAGCCCCCAATTCTGCTACCTCATAGCAGAAGGACTACACAGCATGATAATGAGTCATTAGCAGAGGAAGGTACCTGGTACCTGTCCAATTGCTGCAATGGATTACCAGCCAAAGATTGCTTTTCATCCTCTGCAGATAGTTTAGCTGTGCCAAGGGATGGTGAATGAACCCTAGATAAGAAAATCACATAGGCACTCAACTTCAAACAAGCAAGTCACTTAGGGCTAGGTTCTTACTTACCTAGCCACACAGGGAGGGAAATACGTAAGCTGCCTTGTGCCTCTCCTCACATTGTGACTCTGGCTACAGTGGGAGAGCAGTTAATTACTCACTTAATACTCCCTAAAAAGAAAAGGAGTACTTGTGGCACCTTAGAGACTAACAAATTTATTAGAGCATAAGCTTTCGTGAGCTACAGCTCACTTCATCGGATGCATTTGGTGGAAAAAACAGAGGGGAGATTGATATACACACACAGAGAACATGAAACAATGGGTTTATCATACACACTGTAAGGAGAGTGATCACTTAAGATAAGCCATCACCAGCAGCAGGGGGGGGAAAGGAGGAAAACCTTTCATGGTGACAAGCAAGGTAGGCTATTTCCAGCAGTTAACAAGAATATCTGAGGAACAGTGGGGGGTGGGGTGGGGGGGAGAAATAACATGGGGAAATAGGTTTCAGAGTAGCAGCCGTGTTAGTCTGTATTCGCAAAAAGAAAAGGAGTACTTGTGGCACCTTAGAGACTAACAAATTTATTAGAGCATAAGCTTTCGTGAGCTACAGCATCCGATGCATCCGATGAAGTGAGCTGTAGCTCACGAAAGCTTATGCTCTAATAAATTTGTTAGTCTCTAAGGTGCCACAAGTACTCCTTTTCTTCATGGGGAAATAGTTTTACTCATTGTTTCATGTTCTCTGTGTGTGTGTATATCAATCTCCCCTCTGTTTTTTCCACCAAATGCATCCGATGAAGTGAGCTGTAGCTCACGAAAGCTTATGCTCTAATAAATTTGTTAGTCTCTAAGGTGCAACAAGTACTCCTTTTCTTTTTGCGAATACAGACTAACATGGCTGCTACTCTGAAACCTGTCATTAATACTCCCTGCTGTACACAAGTGGGTGGGAGGGGCACAGTAGGGTGGGGAGTGGGAAGAGCCTTGGATCCAGATAGAGCAGCTGGCCAGAGGCACTGAGAGAATGCCTGTTTCCACGGAAAGGGGTGAAGTACCTTCCTCTCCTCGTCAGCATGAGGGGGTAGCTGTAACTCTAGCTCTGAGACAGAATTTGTTCCTTGCTGTTCTGGTTTGGCACAGCTACTCTGAGGGGTTCATGCCAGACCAGTGAGGGTTTCTACCACTGCCTGCCCTGTAGCTGTGGGTGCCTTAAATGCTATGCTGCTGTGGCTCACAGCCCAGATACCAATAGCCAGCAGACAAGTGTCCAGGTCACACCCTGGCCTCCACTGCCCAGTTACTGTTTGCAGAGTGACCCCCAACACCCTCCCAGGCCCAAATTTCTCCCAAAATCATCTGCCAATGTGGCAATCAGCTGTGGTTCCCCGAATTGTGAATTAGTGTGTCAGCGCCTCAGCCAGTGAGAGCTTTGCTACTGCTAAACTGTGGGACAACTCCCTGACGCACCAGCTGGTCTTGCCCGCAGACTCTGCTAGTCTAAACCTTGCCTTGCAGGTACCAATCAATCAGCGCCTGTTTCCCTGCAGTGTCCAGCTTTCTCACCAGTCAGAGAAGTCAATCATAGTGCTGAATTGGGTTACAATAAAGGTAAAGCAGGTTTAGTTAAAACAAAGACATCAGATTAAGTGATCAAGATATAAAGGAATCAAGATATAAAGGCTTACAAGCAAACAAAAGTCAAAAATACACTTGTAAGACTAAAACTTAATTTTAGCAAGTTATTATCTTTGCCTAAGAGGGTTTCTCACAAAGACTCAGTTCCCAGAGACTTCAGCCTCCTTCTGAGAGTTCAAGATCTCTGGCCCCTTGAATCCCACAAGTGCTGGATACCAAAATGGCTTTCTGTTTCTATCTCCCAACATTCACTGACCTTGTTACAAGAGGCAGGAAGACGTCCAGCTTTTCTTCCCCTCCTGTTGACTTCCCATCTTCCTGCTGATTAATATGTAAATAGGGCTTACATTGTTTTGATTCTACAATGCTTAATTTACAGTTTCAGAGTAGCAGCCGGGTTAGTCTGTATTTGCAAAAAGAAAAGGAGTACTTGTGGCACCTTAGAGACTAACAAATTTATTTGAGCATAAGCTTTCGTGAGCTATAGCTCACTTCATCGGATGCATGTTAAGTGATGCCAAGTATAAGGAGTGGAGACAGGTAAATAGCTACCTTCTCTTCTGTCTGGGAGAAAACCTGTTTCTCCATGTGTTTGGTCAGACTTTAAAGCATAATATCAGTGAGTATCCATAAGTCCTCCTATGATGGTTCATACTGATATTAATCACCAGTGGATCTCAAACTTTCACAAAAGACCTTACTTGATACACTTTTATAATACAATAACATTGTATATAATCAATTGATTCAATTGCCTAGTCTTTGAGGTTCAGCTCCACCCCTATCTTTACAACCTTTGAAATGACAGGTTTCAGAGTAGCAGCCGTGTTAGTCTGTATTCGCAAAAAGAAAAGGAGTACTTGTGGCACCTTAGAGACTAACAAATTTATTTGAGCATAAGCTTTCGTGAGCTACAGCTCACTTCATCGGATGCATTTGGTGGAAAAAACAGAGGGGAGATTGATATACACACACAGAGAACATGAAACAATGAGTAAAACTATTTCCTCTTGAAGAAAAGGAGTACTTGTGGCACCTTAGAGACTAACAAATGTATTTGAGCATAAGCTTTCGTGAGCTACAGCTCACTTCATCGGATGCATTTGGTGGAAAAAACAGAGGGGAGATTGATATACACACACAGAGAACATGAAACAATGAGTAAAACTATTTCCTCTTGAAGAAAAGGAGTACTTGTGGCACCTTAGAGACTAACAAATGTATTTGAGCATAAGCTTTCGTGAGCTACAGCTCACTTCATCGGATGCATTTGGTGGAAAAAAACATTTCCACCTAATGCATCCGATGAAGTGAGCTGTAGCTCACGAAAGCTTATGCTCAAATAAATTTGTTAGTCTCTAAGGTGCCACAAGTACTCCTTTTCTTTTTGCGAACCTTTGAAATGTATTCTTTGAAAAGTAAGCCCAGCCCAAGCTTCTCGCTCCTGCTGGGGTGTAGAGGCCATGCAGGCTTGATAACTTTGTTTACCTAATATGTAAATGTACCTTCATTGATCTGCCTGATGACCAGGCTCCTCAGCAAGCAAATACACATTCCTTTCAGAGTAGCAGCCGTGTTAGTCCGTATTCGCAAAAAGAAAAGGAATACTTGTGGCACCTTAGAGACTAACAAATTTATTTGAGCATAAGCTTTCGTGAGCTACAGCTCATTTCATCAGATGAAGTGAGCTGTAGCTCACGAAAGCTTATGCTCAAATAAATTTGTTAGTCTCTAAGGTGCCACAAGTACTCCTTTTCTTTTCACACATTCCTTTGTCTAAGGCAGACTGTGTTTATACATTGCTTGCCAAACACATCTTAATACAATTCTGGCACATATTTATGTATCTTTGTACACACCCCATATGTGTACCATGCAATAATGTTCAGGACTGGTGTGTTACCAGTTTGTATATGACACTTTATATGATACCTTTTCACTCTAGATGATGACAAGTATGTTAGGTGTAGTGAGTGTCAGGCCTGACAACAGTTGCTGACACAGAGTAGTGAATCACCAGTGGCCCTCTGTGTCACAGATGCATTGTCCCCTCTTCAGGGCAGATTGTGATGTTACAGTTTAGCCCTTTGGGCTTCATCCTGTGACGTGCTGAGTGCCCTCAACTTCCCCTGAGCTCTGTGCCCATAGGGCCAGTCCTGCAAAGGGTTGAAGGCCCTCAGTGCCCACTGGGACCTTACAGGATCGGACCTTAGTCTCTTTGATCCCCTGTTCAAACACCAATAAAACAGGTATAAATACTGCCCAATCTCCCCAGGATGGGGAACAGCTTAATTACTGTTTGCATGGCTCACTGGGGTGGGAGATGCTCGTGAAGGCCACAGCACCATTTATTACCTGAGCTCCTTGTGAATGTAAATCAGGATAGGCGCATCTTTTGAAGTGGCTGGTTTGAATTTGTGGGGCAGAGGAGAGGAGCAGAGGCTCTGCTACAAGGAATCATAAGAATGCAGGTGTGTACTCCAGGGGTGTCTGGCCTGAGGAAATTGGGCAAAGGTTCCCTGCAAGAGCAGAAGGGAATAGGCCAGGGAAGAACAGAGAGAGCAGGCTGGAAGAGCTAGGCTGCTGCAGACATCTCAGCTGGTTCACACCCTCCCATGCCCCAGCAGGATATTGCAGCATTAAGGGCTGGGTGAAACCTGCTAGGTCAAGGTCCCAGCACAGCAGGCTGGGGCCTGTCGGGAAAGGAGAGATCTGTCTGAAACTTGGCTGTGGGGTATGTGAGGAGTTTCTTACAGAGAGGCTCGAGGAAAGAACTGTGCTTCAGCCAGCAGAGTACAGAGGAGTTGCTCTGCTAAGGGCAAGAAGCTGAAAACAGAGCCTCCCCATGAGCAATGTCAGCAAGCTAGGAATTGTAGCATTTCCCCCAGGCTCTTAGCCAGCCAGATGGGTTACTGCACCCATCTAGGGTACTTGTATGTCCCCTATTACCATACACTCTGCACATCTCACCATCTAAGGTATTTATCCTCACAAACACCCTGTGAGCCAGGACAGGGCTGTTCTCCCCAGTGTATAGAAGAACCGAGGGACTAATTGACTTACCCAAAGCCATTCTGGAAGTCTGGGGTGGAACAGGAAATTGAACTCAGGTCACCTGAGTGCCAGGATAGGACTCTAACCACTGGCCCATCCTTCCTCTTCCTCTGTGTCTGCCACAGGGTCCAATAACAGCCTGCCAGTGACATTACCACCAAACCCTCCCCATTGCTGACAAACGCCAGGTAGCCATGGCATTCACCTGCCCATAATAGATATACAAATCACGGTAGCTGACCTGAGATGGAATCACCGTTACCTGAGAGAGGCAGGTGGGATCTTACTTGCTTGAATGATCTCTGTAAAGAATTGTCTTGTTAACAAGACCACCACATTTGTCGTATTTCTGTGGTAGGCCCTAGGGCAGGGGTGGGCAAAATTTTTGGCCCGAGGGCCACATTGGGGTTACAAAACTGTATGGAGGGCCGGGTAGGGAAGACTATACCTCCCCAAACAGCCTGGCCCCCACACCCTATCTGCCCCCTCCGACTGCCCCCCTCAGAACCTCGCCCCATCCAACTTCTTGTCCCCTGACCACCCCCTCCGGGACCCCCCCACCCCTAACCACCCCCCCAGGACCCCACCCCCTATCCAACCCCCCCTGCTCCCTGTCCTGACTGCACCTGCCCCTACCGCCCCCTGACAGGCCCACTGGGACTCCCACGCCTATCCAGCCCCCCACTGTTCCGCATCCCCTGACCACCCCCCTCCCAGAACCCCCAACCCATCTAACTGCCCCATGCTTCCTGTCCCCTGGGACCCCTCCGCTCCCCACCCCCTTACCATGCCAGAGCCAGCCATGCCACCACGCTGCCCAGCAGGAGTGGCGAACCAGAGCATGGCCTTTGCAGAGAGCTGAGGCAGGGCCGGGGATTAGCCTCCCCAGCCGGGAGCTCAGGGGCTGGGCAGGACGGTCCCGCGGGCCGGATGTGGCCTGCAGGCCGCAGGTTGCCCACCTCTGCCTTAGGGGGGTCTCATCCCTCAGTAAATGCCCACCCCCCTGCTGCAATTTCAAAACTTAACTGCCAAAAACTGAACCAGGAGAAAGGATTTACGAGCTGTAGCTCACGAAAGCTTATGCTCAAATAAATTTGTTAGTCTCTAAGGTGCCACAAGTACTCCTTTTCTTTTTGCGAATACAGACTAACACGGCTGCTACTCTGAAACCTGTGTAAAAAGGGAGGAGGGAAGGTGTCTACTGATTAGAGCAGGGGATTGGGACTAGAGATGGGGGGACATTTGATGCTGCTTTTAATCATTGAATTGCAATGAATTCCCTATATGTGCTGTATTGTTGCCATTCTTTATATTAATATTTGAGCCAGAAAGGGTTACTGAGGAGAGAGAGACAGCATGCCATTGCTAACTCTCAGGATTTCATTGTGAGGCTCAAGATGTCTGGTGGTTTTCTGAAAGCTCCTGGAGCCCTGTGATTTGGGGGAGAATCTCTGTTTTCTTTTTTTAAACATTTGCACGGTTTTGTTGCTAGCCTTTTTGTTTGGAAAACATGAACACTGAAAGGCACCCACACCAGAATGCCACTCCAAGTCCCTAAAAATAGTATTATTTTTAAAATCTCACACTCTTCAGGCAATTCTCATGATTTGGGGGGGACCATACTCATGATTTTTGAATGCTTGGGGCCAACAAGTCTAGGATTGGGCTGCAGGACTCCTGATTTCGAGGCCCAGCACTGTCATGGATTCAGTCTGTGACGCACTGGGCAAGTCACTTAACATTCTGTGTATCCGTGTCTCCAATTGTAATGGGAAGAGTCTATGATGGTCAAACTTACCCCACATTCAAGCTTTATTTTGCCAGTCAGCTGGGTGGTTTGTTTATGCTGCATACAAATACCAAAAGGTTGTGAGCAATGGTAACTGGAGTAGCTGTAAGAATAGGGCTGATTTTAATAACTACACCCATCCCCGAGAGCAGAAAAACGTGTTTTGACTTGTAAATGGCATAAACCTGTCATAGCAGTAATAGGAGTCACACAGGCCTGCAATGCTGCCCTCCTGCAGTTTGCAGAACAGAATGGCCCTATTCAATCATTCAGCAGAAACAAAAACTATTTCCTCCGGATCTTTTTTTTATTATTTTTTTAGCAGAACTGGTTAAAAAAAATGTGCCAAGTTCTGCAGGGAATTTGTTCTCCTTCCCATGAAAATATCCTGACCTATTCTGGTTTTGAACAGGATGAACTCCAAATCCAAACAGAGCCCCCTCATCCAGCAGTTTGAATGTCTGCACAGCACCCACTGCAGTCAATGCAAGGACTACTCACGCACTTATCTTCAGCACAGGATCAACCTTTGCAGGATCAGGGCCTCGCTTTGTTTACTTATTTCTGACTAACTCTTGAAAGCCTCTCTTAGTGCAAATAACTGCTTTCTGCATAATGCCAGAGTGATTTCCTGGAACTTTGCATGACCAATTGTAGCCAAAAGTGACTGGACTGATCTCAACACGTTACACAGGCACACCAGCGGGGAGGGGGGGGAAGGCATGAGATGGAAGGGGCTGGTTTTCCTTTATTCTTAAATTTGAAGAAAATCAAGTATACAAACATGTCTTGGTCTGAGTGGGCTGTTTCTAGAGCTCCGCCATCTTATCCTTAGATTCTACCAATGCCCCAACACACAAACCTTTTTATACTATTGATTGGACCGAATGAAACCTACCAATTTTGGTTTCTGGCAAGAATCATCCGAACAGCCCTACTGCTTGGTGAGGAAGCCCCAAACCTCACACCAAGGCAGCAGCCTAGCTGACTTTAGCCCTAGCGCTGAAAGAATCTCAACAACTTTGTGGTTTGGATGAAATTTGGATTCTTGTGTGAAAGTCTTGGGTTGATAGAATTGGGCTAGAGAAATCTTATGGGAAGATATGTTCTCACTGCACTTTGGCATCTTCACTTCACTTCTGATCCCAGCTGGGAAATGGAGCTTCAAGGGGGGGAGGGGGTTCTAATTCAAGTTCACATATCAGTGGTTCTCAAACTTTTGTAGTGGCGACCCCTTTCACACAGCAAGCCTCTGAGTGCAACCCTCCCCTTTTCAATTAAAAACACTTTTTTTATATATTTAGCACTATGCTGGAGGTGAAGCAGGGTTTTGGGTGGAGACTGACAGCTCGTGACCCCCTAGATGATAACCTCGCAACCCCCAGTTTGAAAACCCCTGAATTATACAAATGGGCAAAGGCTTGGAGTGTTCTCATTGTACCAGCTAGCCCTACTAACCCTGTGCTGAAACGAGCCAGCAACTCACTCCTGCAATGCTATCACTGAGATGTTCTTGGCATCTGACCAATACTCAGTCATTGGTGAGTCCAGCTTCTGGGTCATGGTTCTATAAGAAGAATGTCAGCATAAAGAAGAGCAAACACAAAGGATCAGTATCATCACAGGGTAAGGTCTGAGGGTGGAGCTATTTTAATTACGTCACCTGAAACATTAGGATAGAAAAGAGAGCTTTGCAATTCATCACCACTAGAGGAAGACTGTGGGATTTCAGTCTTTGTTTCCACGGGTCAATCATCAGGTTAAAACGTTCAACAGAGAAACTAAGATTGGGGCCTCGCTCTGTAAATGTTGTCGAGGGGAGCCGTCCCCTTAGCTGATAGAAGACTAGACAGAAGCATGAGCCAGTGTTACACACCACACCCCTAATTCATGGAAAGTACTGGGATGACGCACTGCATCCTGAGCACAGCACATTTCTCTGACTGGATAGTTTAAATTTAGCCAGTGGCCTATACCTGAAGGGTGTATTTCAGAATGTTCTTCCTCAGCCCTTTGTCAGGCTCATTTCTTAACGTGTGGGTTGCACAATTGCTTAACTGCAAACCGGTTTTGTATTTATTGCATTTATACAATCAGCCTCACAATTCAAAGTTTTCTTAAAAAAGCAGGTCAAGTACAAGAGTCGCCCCCACCCTCCCCCTTTCTTTTTCATTGTAATAAAGAGCAGAACATAGGAAAATCCAGCACTCAGAGCTAGTTATAAAAACCAAAGGTCTGGATTATGGTACATCAAAGGGAAACAGTAATTACTAACTCTTCATTTTTACATGTGTGTGATATGATCTGCTTTATGAACATGAACAAGTGATTTAGGATGGCTCAGACCCTGGTAAAAAATTAAGTTAATAGTAATGAGCTGATTTCCATAGAAATGGGCTAATCTCTAACCCAGCTGCCAGTGCCTGGCAGAACCAAGCCTCCCTGGAAATAGGCTTGGTGTTTGCAGCGCTTTTGCTCCTGCAAAGGGCAGACCTTTGTTCCTGGAAAGAGAGGATGTGGTATGTTAATTTAAGATGGGGGATGGGTTAAAATTCTATTTGACTACATTTCACACTATAATAGTAGGTGAAACTATGGAGATTTAGGAGAAATAGGTAGCTGGCAAATTGTGAAGCAATTTAAAAAATAGTGTGTTGTACAGGAACCCTCAGTATTATTCTGGAGAGTGGAAAATGCAAAGAGCCATTTTTAAAAAAAATAGTTGAAAAACTTTATTAAGATTTTATTGCAAACAGTGTATCCACTTCAGTCACTTGGACAGTCAGTCCAGCTCCTTTCCCCAGCACTAAACACGGACAGGCTGATATTCATTCAGCTGCACAGTAGCTACAAAAGGTCCCTGATGCAAAGGAGCTGGAGCAGTTCTGCTGCATGGGAAAAGGTGGCCAAGTGGCCCTGTAGAATGTCCGGGTTCCCTCCCCACTCTGAGGTACAGATGCGGGGACCTGCATGAAAGACCCCCTAAGCTTATTTCTATCAGCTTAGGTTAAAAACTTCCCCAAGGCAGAAATTCTTCCTTGTCCTTGGATGGGTACTCCTGCCACCACCAAGTGAGTTAGACAAAGATTCAGGAAAAGGACCACTTGGAGTTCCTCTTTCCCTAAAATATCCCCTCAAACCCTTTACCCCCTTTCCTGGGGAGGCTTGAGAATAATCTGCCAACCAAATAGGTAAACCAGGTGAGCACAGACCAGACCCAGGTTTTTAGGACACTAAAAACCAATCAGATTCTTAAAAAACAGAACTTTATAATAAAGAAAAAAAAAGTAAAGAAGCACCTCTGTAAAATCAGGATGGAAGGTAATTTTACAGGGTAATCAGATTCAAAAAACACAGAGGATTCCCCTCTAGGCAAAACTTCAAAGTTACAAAAAACAGGGCTAAAGCTCCCTCTTAGCACAGGAAACATTCACAAGCTAAAACAAAAGATAATTTAACACATTTCCTTGCTATTACTTACTATTTCTGTAAGTTTAGATGTATCATTCAGTAGGAGCTGAACTACTTGCTTAGTCTCTGTCTTTGTCTCTGGAGAGAACACACAAGACCAAAACAAAAACCTTCCCCCACAAATTTGAAAGTATCTTCTCCCCTTATTGGTCCTTTTGGTTAGGTGCCAACCTGATCTTCTTAACCCTTTACAGGTAAAGGAGGGATTTTATGCTATCCTTAGCTGTAGGTTTATGACATAGGAGTACTACATACTTTCTGCATTTGCAGAGCTGAGCTGTGCTCCAGGGCCATGTAAACCAAAAGTGGGGTGGATGGGGCTTGGATGCTGGCTGGGAGAGGAGCGTCGGTGTGACCATAACTCCCTCGCTATATTGTATCATAATCAGTGGAACTGGGGTGAGGGGACCCATGTTCCTTGGTGGGACTGCTATTGATGGGACAAGGACACCAGGTGAACTAGGAAACACTGGAGTGCAGTTGGAGCAACCCAGCCACATGGATAGAGCAATCCATAAGGTGTAATAAAGTTCCACTTGTTCAGCTTAACCTCCATTTGGCTTCACTCATTACTAATGAAATGTGGTGGCAGGTGCTGAGTTGTGAGTTCTCTGCAGTGCTGCAGGCAGCAGCGTGAACCCTGAAATTCAATCTGGAAGCCCCCTGGAAGCCTGGATTGTCCGTGGTGGATGGAGGCATGTGAGCTGTACACCGACCTGGCCGTGCAGGAGGGTGACAATGGTAGGCAAGTAAAACTGTTTACCTTATTGGGGAACAAAGAAACTCAACACTGCCTCAAGCCTCACAGCGTCCCCAGGAGCCATGGGGAACTATCACTCCCATAATTGAACGACACTGTGGAGTGACACAGGTTTTTCACTAGAGACCAGTGAAGGGAAGGGGATAGACCCTCCTCCCCCAGTCACTGCCTTACGCACAGTGGCTGATGCACACAATTTTGAGGACTCAACAGACTTAATTCAGGACAGGATAGTTTGTGGCAAATGGGATCAGCACCTGAAGGAGCAGCGATCTCCTGGAAGTGATCTCTCCTTAGACAGATGCTCAGACATGGAGCATGCAACGGAAGCCTCAAGAGGAAGGATGAAGGCCCTGGGAAGCACAACAATCCCAGAAATACATATAGCACTCAGCAGGTGGCCAGGGTTCCACAGTGAGATGCATTGAATGTAGGAGACAGCATGAGTGGGTAAAGCCGGAGAAGCGTCCTGCACTAGGACAGCATTGCAAGGAATGTGGCAAGTTGAACCACTTGAGCAGCATGTGTAAAAACAGAAGAAGCTCTCAAAAAAATTCAATCAGACTTGTACAAGAGAGGGAATGGCAGATTTGACATCATGGCTCTCTCCTGGAGTCCGAGAAGGTGTCAGGTCTAGGCTGTAGGGACAGGAAAGCAAAGAGAGACCATACCAAACTCTTTGCGTGCAGCAGTGGTAATAGGGAAATGCCATTTGTGATTTCAGCTAGATAGAGGGGCCTCCTGAAATGTGATTCCTCAGGGTGAACTAGGATTGAATATGCTCAGTACAAAGAGCGGTTGCAATTTAATAATGTACAATGAGACCATAATGCAGCCCTAGGAAAATTTGACCTCATAGTAACTAACCTGAAAAATAATATATGGTACCAACTGAAGTTATAGGTGGTGAATGACCACAGACCCCTCTTGGGAAATACAGCCATACAAGCCATGGATCTGATCAGAATGCAGCATCAGAATTTTACAGTTGCAGTGCAATTTGCAAAAGGAGGAGTCCAATGGACAATGGAGACAATTGCATAGGGGGATATTTTCAAAGCCAATGGGTGTCTCGAAGGAAAATTGCAGTTGGAAGTAGACCCCCCCACAGTGGAACCTGTGTGCTTACCATGAAGGAAAATTCCAATAGCACTGCATACTCTAGTATGCAAGGAGCTCAGAAGTCTGCAAAGCAGGGGGTAGCATCCTAGCATCTGTAGCAGCCAATATAATCTGGATTAGCAACAAGGTGCTAGTAAAGAAATCATCAGGCAAATTATGCCTCTGCACAGACCTAAAGCCACTGAACTGGGCATTGAAAGATGCCACTATCCACAACTGATGCCAGAACTCTCCAAAGCCAGAATCATTATGGTTTGTGATGTGAGGAAAAGGTTTTGGCCCATAAGCCTGGATGAAGAGTCCATCATGTTAAACACCATTTAGTCATGGCAGATAGCTGCACTTGCCAATGGGCATAGGCCCAATACCAGAAATGTTCCAGGGAAGACTCACCCAAGCACTGGAAGGACTGCCTGGGGTGAAAATAACTGCAGACTATATTCTTATTATAGGTGAAAGGAGTAATGGTACAGAAGCTGAACAAGACCATGACTGAAAACTGCAAGCTTTACTACAGCAATCTGGGGACAAGAACATAAAATTCAACCCAGAAAAAATGTGACTCAAACTGCGTGGAGTGATGTACGTTGGACATCTGCTCACTGCCAAGGGACTAAAAGCAGATCCCAACAAGATCAAGGCAGTCAGAGGCATGCCTGCTCCAGTGGATGTGAAAAGGGTACAGCAATTCATAGGAATGATAAATTCTCTGTACAAGTTTTATCCACAGCTGGCTGCTGTAGCAGATCGTATACATTAGCTCACAAGGGAGGATGTTGAGTGGGATGGGTCAAGTTCCAACAGGAAGCATTTGACACATTGAAACAAATGGTAACAGGTGCCCCTGTCTTGAAGTATTACCAGCCCGGAGAGCCACTGACACACCAGTGTGATGCTTTGGAGAGAGGATCGGGTGTAGCTTTTTTTCTGATTTGCTGGAGCAGCTGGTCGCTTAAGCCAGCAGAGCCGGGTCAGAGACTGAACAGGGGTACAACCAAATAGAAAAAGAACTTTTGGTCGTGGTATTTGGAATGGAGCTATTTCATCAATACACCCTTGGCCACCCATTAATAGTGCAATAAACCACAAATCCCTAGAGACAACCATGGCAAAGCGCCTTCTTAATACTCCAAAGAGATACCAGAATATGGGATTCCAGGACAACTACTGGTGTTAGCTGACACCTTGAGCGGGGCATATACGTCCAGCATCAGTGAGTTTTGGGTAGGAGAGGAGG
This sequence comes from Dermochelys coriacea, assembly GCF_009764565.3. Lineage (NCBI taxonomy): Eukaryota > Metazoa > Chordata > Testudines > Dermochelyidae > Dermochelys > Dermochelys coriacea. The sequence goes on along the minus strand of NC_050079.1, from coordinate 33,357,165 downwards.
ACATGGAATCCATGAACATGTCACACTATCTCCCAGTTCCATACAGTGACGCTGATAGAAATCAGAGCGTCTACGGAAAAGGATGTCCAATCACAGGCAGTCAAGAGAGTGATATTAGCTGGGTGGCCAAAAGACAAAAGGTAGAAACAGAACCATATTTTCAAATTAAAGATAAGATGGAGAATGCAGGATGCCGTTATATGTCGAAGACAGAGAGTTGTTGTCCCCACCTCATCGCTTAAGGAGGTCATGCAACAAATACCTCACACCTGGACACTGACAGATGTCTCATATGGGCGCGAGCGTGTGTTTACTCACCAGGAATGAATACACAGCTCAGCTCCTTGATAGAAGGGTGTGACCCCTGCCGATTGTCTGATAACCACCAGCACACAGAGACTCTGTTACCAGTGAGCTGCTCACCCAACCATGGGAAAAGGTAGGAGCAGCCTCATTTACCTTCAGTGAAAAGCAATAATTGATTAAGTGGATGTCTATTCAAATTCCTGGGCAGTCAATGCCTTGCTTGATACAAGAAACAACTCAGTGATTGGCAAACTGAAGGCCATATTGCGAGATATAGCATTCCAGACCCAGTATTCACTGACAATGGATGTCAATTTATCTCAGAAGAGTTCAAGGAATCTGCACACAAGTAGGAGTTTGACCACCACACCTTCTCCCCAGCATACCCTCAGAGTTATGGTAATCTGGAATCAGCTGTGAAAACATCTAAGAGACTGTTGCACAAGCCTGTGTCTTCTGGTTAGCGTGTTTGGCACACAGGAATACCTGAACACAAGGGTGCCAATGCAGTCCAGTGCAGGTATGGATGGGATAAAGGACCAAAACCCTGCTACCAATAAGGGAAGAGCTGTTGCTGCCAGAAGGATGGAGGAACCGCCAAGAGGAGATGGCCAGCAAACAGAGAAAGCAAGCACCAGAATCAACAGGCCAGCCAAGGATCTACTGGCCCTGGAGATAGGCTTGGCTATGAGGAGCCAGCCATTAGAGAGACACCAGAAGGAGTTGCGAGGGGTGCAGTGAGTGACACCCAGATCAGAGGAGGTGGCAATACAAGAGGAAAGAGTGACCCAAAGAAACAGGAGGCACTTACAAGCCAGCAGACACGACACTTAAGTTCGCTCTACGTTGTGCGGCTGGGCAGCCGCCGAGCAGGCTATCAAGTGCTGCGCAAGTCAGGTGTAGCACTTCAGGTGTCCCGCCCCACAAGACTGATGTCAGGGTGTCCTCCTCCCCCTGCCCTGTACCCCATCTCCACAGAACGGGGTGGGATACGACAGGGCTCAGGACCAAGGGAACTTGCTGGCAGTTGCTGCTGTGTCTGAACAAGCCAATCTACTTAAAAGGGCATCGTACTTAAAGGGACATCTCTCTCTCTCTCTCTCGCATGCGCACACACACACACACACACACACACACACACACACACACACACACACACACACACACACACACACACACACACACACACAGAGTCTTTCACACTCACTTTCAACACATACTTGTATTATTGTTGTTGTTGTTACTTCTTTCAAAGTGTGTTATTTTAATTTTTTGACTGGTCTATGCATTTCATAATTTTTTTTCTCTCTCTTACACTTCAATTTAATTCTTTGAATAGCGAGTTCTAAAATGCCTAACCTCTCTTGGCTGGAGTAATTATCCCTATGGTAACTTTTAAAAAATATATATTATATCTAGGTTTTTGATTTCTACTAGTGGCGCACATCCGCACATTGTCTCGGTATGGTGCACATAACAAAATTCATTCCGCACATAGATGGAAAAAATTCGAGGGAACATTACACAACCCCCGTATCCCGCAGCTCTCCCAAGGAACTGCGCTGTCACCACTAAGCCATCCATGCTCATTGAGGAGCAGCAATAACATGGAAGCTGGGAGGAACTGTAAGCCCGCAGTTATATTGGCCAAACAATACTTCCTCAGCTATATGTCATACTGCCCTTTCTGCTATCCATCTTAGTAGAGATTGCAGCCAATCTAGCAGCAGAGGGAGTGCCGTGCAATTTACTTTGTACACAAAGGGCTAGATTCCCAAATAAATTTAGGCATGACGATGTTCAGCCTCACCACACCTAACTTTTAGGGGCCTAGAAAATCACTGGCATTCCCAAAGCCTGTGACCGAGGCTGCCTGTGCAATGACATTCAGTGCCTCGGCTCCGTCTACAGAGAATGGGGAGACAGAAGTTCCTTAGAATGGAATTCACAAAAGCCAGCCAATGGGTGATGCCAAGCTGGGGATGTGAACTATGTCCCACCCCCTCTCGGAGATTGGTGCCGAAATCCAGGATGCAGGGAGGCGCCTCCCTCTGGTTGGGATTCTCCATTGCAAACCCTCATGTGGCCTCGTGTGGCCGTTTTAGCCAGGAGGAGCTCTCTTTTGGCCCAGTGGTAGGGCACTCCCCTGGGAGGGGGGAGCCCCCCCCTGCCTCCAGGTCACCTAACCCCTCGGCCTGAGGGGGATTTGAACTGTCATTGGCCACCTCTCAAGTGCGTGCCATGGTCACTGGGATAGTCTGAAGGGTTGCCTCATTTCTCCTGTTGAAGCTGTTCCACTGTGGCTAAATCATTATAAAATTCATTGGAGCAGGGGGATTGGATCCTGGGTCTGTCAGGTGAATGCTCGAACCACCAGGCTGCAGAGTCATCCACAGGCTTGCTCGCTCTCAGGCCCAGCGCTGAGGCTGTTGTGCTGTGGATAACTAGAAAACGAATCATTGGGTACACACCCATCCTCCTTCCCAGACATTCTGTGTAAGCTCGTCCATTGAGGCCCGAGCCAGCAGGTGAACTCGGAGCACGCTTGCTTGATCGGGCCTCACAGACAAGTTAGGTAGAGGAATCCCTATCTTCTCCCCCGTTCTTGCCTGGCCAACACTCTGGGGTTTAGGTGTCTGGCCCCCTGGCATGGGGCCGCAGTGCACGTGCACAGAGGCAGAAGCATAGGTACCTAGGGAACTTTTACTACAAAAATTTAGGTGAGGAGCAAGTTTTGGTGCCTACAGGGTTCAGCAGCAGCTGAGCAGAGGTTGGTGAATCCAAGTGGGGCCTGATGCTGGGCTATAGGCATCCAAGTCCTTTTGTGAATCTAGCCCAAAATGTCTTCCATGCAAATTGCAGGCCAGTGTTGCAGCATGACTGTAAATGTAAAATAGGGTTGCCAACCCTCCCACTTTTGCCAGGAGTCTCCCAGAATTTGGCTCTATCTCCCGGAGGCTACTGAAGCCAAACCGGGAGCTTTTAGGCTGCTAAAAATCCGGCGGTGCAGCAGGGATAAGGCAGGCTCCCTGCCTATCCTGGCTCTGCGCCGCTCCCAGAAGCAGCCAGCCTGCTGCCCCTGGTGGGGGGGCAGAGGGTCTTTGTGCACTGCCCCCCCCAGCACTGACTCCGCAGCTCCCATTGGCTGGCAGGGGCAACACGCAGAGCCCCCAGGCACCTCCCCCACCAGGGGCCACAGGGAGACGCTGGCCACTTCCGGGAGCGGCACAGAGCCAGGATAGGCAGGCAGCCTGCCTTAGCCCTGCTGCACTGCCTACTGGGAGCCGCCCAAGGTAAGCACCCCCCCAGCCAGAGCCCACACTCCTGCCCGCACCCCAACTCCCTACCCTAGCCCTGAGTCCCCTCCCACACCCAAACTCCCGCCCAGAGCCTGCATCCCTCACCCCCTCCAGCACCCCGTCCCAGCCCTGAGCTCCCTCCAGCACCCAAACACCCTCCCAGAGCTTGCACCTCACATCCCCTCCTGCACCCCAATCCTTGCCCCAGGCCAGAGCCCCCTCCAGCACCCAAACTCACTCCCAGAGCCTGCATCCCACACTCCCTCCTGCACCCCAACCCCCTGCCCCAGGCTCAGTCCAGAGCCCACACTCCCTTCTGCACCCCAACCCATGCCCCAGCCCAGAGCCCCTCCAGCACCCAAACTCCCTCCCAGAGCTTGCACCTTACACCCCCTCCTGCACCCCACATCCCCTCCCACACTCTGAACCCCTCGGCCCCAGCCTAGAGCTCACCCCACTCCTGCACCCACCCCAGGCTCAGCCCAGTGAAAGTGAGCGCAAGCAAATGGGGGGAGGGGGAATGGAGTGAGCAGGACGGGGCCTCAGATAAGGGGTGCGGCCTCAGGACAGGCCCTCAGGACAGGGGCGGGGCAGGGGTGTTTGGCTTTGTGAGATTAGACAGTTGGCAACCCTAATGTAAACCAGGTGTAAATGATACAGCAGTGCACAGAGTAAGGGGTGGGCTCCGGGCTGTAGCTGAGATTTAAAAGCAGACAGAAAACGTCAAAGGCAGTTTTGGGCAACAGGTGCTGCCGAGATGTGACCCTGTGAAAGAGCAGAGGAGGCCAGTGGGGAGAGAGCCAGTCACGAGTGGAGGGAGCCAGGGGAGAGGCCGGCACCAGCTCATCAAAGGCTGGAACACACAGGCAGACAGTTGGGAAGCAGACAGCGAAATGAATGGGGAGCTGGTGCCGTTGTCTGAGGAAGGGTGGGATGTGGCTGTGGGTCCTCGGACACGTGAGGAGGTAGGCAGGCGGCAGCGTGCTGCACGTGGGGCTAGTATAAGTAACCATAGTAATGTGCTCAGCTGAGCACAGAGCTTCAGTCGGGCAGGATTCAGCAGTTCAAAGCACAGTTCTCCTTTGTGACTCCTACCATAGGCTTAAAATAGACCACAGGTTATTTATAGAAGCTGTGAGAGCTAATCCCGCTTGGATCTCTTGAAAGGAATCAGATGATGAAGGAGGTTTTAAGTCACATAGGGCCCAGATCCTCAAAGATATTAAGGCGCCTAATTCCCATTGAAATCAATGGAAGTTAGACACCTAAATACCTTTGAGGATCTGGGCCCTCAGTGTACTGCCTCCCCCAGCCCTAGGGGAAGTTAGAATAGACCCAGGGCTGCTGCACCGTACGCTCTGCATATCATGATCCCCTGTAAGTGCTGGAATGTAGAAACAGCCATAGTGCAGCGCACTGCTGCTACCTCCCCTCCCTCCCCATTCTGTACCTGTCACTGGGTGCTGGGAGCCAAGATGGTGCAGAGCCCTTGTGCTAGCTCTACGTCAGCCAGGGAGGCCTCCTGTACAGGAGGGATTCCCAGTGGTCTCTCTCATCTCATTTTGAAGTCCTTTTCTGCTGTTGCCTTAGTGTAACTGAGATCCAGGCCCGTGGCCTGCTTAGGATTAAAGGTAGCTGGAGTTCTCTAACCTGGTGGCAGGCAGTTGGGGGAAGATAACACAACACGTTCATCTGATCATACAATTATTTAAAGACTGGGCAACAGAGGCCAACATAACTGAGGTCTGGTTTTCTGGACTGAAACTAAGGAAGAGCAAGATTTCAGACTTCTAGTCACATGAGGCCTGCGGGGGAGCCGTATCCTCCAAGATGAGACATGGAGGCTGCTGGCAGACTTGGCTTGTTTCCCCATCTGCACTAGGAGAAATGGTGTCAGTCACTACAGCCTGCTGGTTGGAATAGCTGGAACATACAATGCAGCAGGCACTTGACATGGGCTGGTTTCTCCAATGGGTTGGAACACCTGGGATGAGCTGTTCAAACCAGGTACAGCTGAGGTGGGGGCTGCTCACAGTGGTTTCTCCCAGAGATTGATGTGGCATGAACAACTATTTTAGGCAGAGTTGCCAACTTTCACATGGTAAATAAGCACCCCGACTTTCACAATAAGCCAAAAATCAAGCTAATCCCATTTCAAAACAAGGCCAAAACAAGCCAATCCCTAAGAACCCCAACACTCTATGTGACTAGATCCCCTGGGGTGCAGTCTGGGACTGTGGTGAGCCCACTGTGCACCCCTGACTCTCTCTCTCCCCCCCCTTTGCCCCTGCTTGCCGGGAGCCAATCAAAAAAAAAAAAGAAGCAACAAGTGACAAGCCAAAAAGTAACCAACAAGCAACTCACAAACCAGTTAAGCCAAAAACAAGTCAATTTCTGCATTTTTTTTTTTTTTTTGCAGGTTTGGCGTGTCTGATTTTAGGTTCATTAGTTCAGTCAGTGCCTGCTGATTCCACACTTCAGTACCTATCATAGGGGAGTTGCCCCAACTCCTCGGTCCCATCATGGTCCTGCCAGATGCTGCAGGAGATCCAGAATGAACTGGGATTGGCTTGGATGTAAGGAGTGCGGGGTACATATAGATTTGCCAACATGCTTCTGTCACTGGTTTTGCTGTGTGAATGTATGCAACCATTTCATTCAGTGTTCCTGTCTACTGAAACTAATGAGAGTCACTGGTATGCAGCACCTCACAGGATCAAGCCCTTGGACACATCCTGAGTTAAAGGAAAACATATAACTCAGACACCAGTCGCAGAGCTGAGGTGGGAGTTGGAGAAAATGCGGCAAAACTCCCTGTGACATCAATAGCAAGTATGTTGGGGCAGGAAGAGGCTCAAAGGTGGTTTATAATCACCTTCCCATTCCCCAGATCCTACCCTGGCTGTATACCAGGCAGGATTTCTGCAATAAGTTAAAGCAGCCTAAGGACTGCTCTAAATTACACCATTTGCCAATGTTCCTGATGGGCTGTGAGGGCAGGGGTAGGACAAGGCAACCCTAATTATGACCTCCTACATCAGCCACAGATGGGGAAGGAGCCATTAGCCTGCTCCTCACCAGCAGAGTACCCCCCCCCCCGGCACTGAGCTCATCCTTCCCTGGCTATGTCCATTTTAGAGCATGGTTCTAATGGACTGGAGAATGTGGCTCTTTGTGACAGAACTACAGAATCCAGCCCTCCTACCCCCAATTAGTGATGCTGCCCAGCCCACTCTGCAGCATCTGCTTTATGATGCATACATGGCAGAAGCTGTTCATAGGTCTCTTTCACTACTGCACATGCACATGCAGTGACACAGGGGTAGGGAAAGTTTACTGCTTTTTTGTGGTCTGAGCAGCTACAGCAAACAGCTTTTTCCTTTAATGTTGCATAAACCGGATAGCGCTGTGTGCTCCAAAAAGGGCCGGGGGGGGGGGGGGAATCTGCTTTCCTCGTCAAACCAAAGAGCATCAAAGCTGCCCTAAAAAATTAAAACTTCTGGATAGGGTCTTAATATATTAATAAAAAGCAAAAACATGGATCTATTTCAAAGCACTCTTTTCAAAGGTCCTTGCTGAATATGAAATGGTTCATCCTAGGCACCAGCAAAACCGCAAGCCTTGCTTTTAATATTTTTCACCTGCAACCCTGGCCTAGCCTATGGGCTGACGAACATTTTGCTCTGTGGACTAATCTGATGATGTTGCACAGCAAGAAAAGAAAACATTTCAAAGGTTGGAAAGAACTTGGAAAAAAATAGAGTCACACGCGACACTTCCCCTTCCCCAGAGAGATAGGATTGCTGCGTGGCTTTCCCTTTCCTGACGATAAGCATTTCCTGGTGGATAAAAATACATTTGTTCTTACCGTAAATTCCCTTTTGCCAACTCCTTCATCCCAGGCTGGATGTTGGAATTTAGGCTTCCTTACAGGCATAGGAAACCCAAGAGCTTTGCCTGTTTAAACTCTGAAGAGCAAAGGGAGAAACAATAATAGCCTGAGTTTGCTCACATCAAAGTCAACGACACAACACCCATTGGCTTCACCTGGAGCAGACCCCTCAAGATCTAGACCCTGGCAGTAGTAATACAGCTCTAAATTACATATTCTTTCACAGGGCCCCATTGACTTGGCAGCAAATTGGACTTCAATTCTTCAGCAACTTCAAATACATGAAAGAAAATGGAGGGCTTTCTTGAATTAAATCTGAGCAGCAGATCTGTTGTCTAATTAAATCCTCTTTCCCTACATTTTCCAATGTGCCACAGATTTCTGTACTGGCAATGCAGAGCGATGTGCCACAAAGTGGGAACATATGGTTTAGTGGGTAGAGCTCTAGTTCGGGACTCCAGCGACCTGGCTTTAATTCCATGATCTGCCACGGGTTTCAGGTGGGCTAGAGCCATAAAAGGACTTAGGTATCTAACTGCCACTTTAGGCACCAAGCCCAACCGCTAGGCACCACTAAGATCTTCAGGACCCCTGCTCAGCTGCTGTCTCATTTTGGAGGAATAAAAATCCCCATGCTGCTTAAGGTTCTGTCAGTGAGCATCAGTGCCCATCTCACAGGTAAGCCCCAGCAGGGTCGGCTAGGCCTTGCCCTGCTTATCTCAGTCAGGAAGGCGTTGACAGAGCATACCTAACGCCCCAGAGACCATCCAGGCATGGGTGGCAGGTATTGCAGGCCAGGGGAGGCGTGGCCCTGCCCTGTCCTGCCCATACTCCACCCCCAGGCCTCCTCCTGCCTGCTTCCAGTTCCCCCTCAACTGCTGGGGCTCGGGTTGGGACTCAGGACAGTGGGGACTGCGCTGCCCAGCTAGCGCCACACCCTAGGATGACCATATTTCCCAAAGGGAAAACAGGACACCGAGCGGGGCTGGCCCCAGCCACTCACCCGAGGCCCCCTTCCCTCGCAGGATGGCCCCAGCTGATCGCTGAAGGTGCTCCCCAGACCGTCATTGGTCCCTCAAACCCTGCCAGGCCCCTGCTCGAGGCTGTCGCTGGTCTCTCGAACCCTGCTGGCCCTGCTCTCGAGGCTGTCACTGGTTGCTGGAACCCTTCCTCCACCCCAGCCTCCCGCCTGCACAAGGTTGGCATCTCCATTTGCCCCCTGCACGTTTTTGACAAAAGTGGGCGTTTGTCCCATTTGTTTTTGATCAGTTGGCAAGAATGGGACAAATGCCCTTTTTGGCCAAAAAAGTCAGGACGGTTGGGACAGAGCTTAAAAAAAGGGACTCTCCCGGCCAAAATGAGAGGTATGGTCACCCTACGCACTGCGTGCCCACCTGGCGCTCTGGGGTTGGGGCAGCCCGGGGCTAGCAGCCATTGTGGGGGTGCTCTAGACTCTGGCAGGGGAGGGGCCGGGGGCTAGCTTCCCCCAATGGGCAGATCACATGCCGCCCATGTATCCAGGGGAAGCAGCTGCTCCCTTATAACCTTTAGCCCAGGGATTAGGGCACTCCCCCAGGCTTTGGGGAGACCTGGATTCAGTTCCCCTCTCTGCCTGATGTGGAGAAAGGATTTGAGTGATGATCTCTTACCCCTCAGGTGAATGCCCTCGCCACGGAGCTAGCTTCATTCTCCTGCTCTTTCTGGCCCAATGCACATTTAATTATTTGATACAAAGTGGAACAGCTTCAACAGGGGAGAGAGAGCGAGGAAGCCCTACCCCAGAATGCCCTATAGCTGAGCAGTTAGGGCACTCCCCTAGGAGTTTCTCGGTTCAAGTGCCTGCCCCACATCAGGCACAGTGGGGATTTGAACCTAGGTCTCCTGCATTCCAGGTGAGCGTTCTAATCGCTGGACTATAGGATCCAAAATGGGTACCCCTCCTAGTGTTTTGTGCTGGGCCCTATCCAGTGGGCATTCTCAGAGCATGCTTACCAGCTCAGGTCTCGCTGTTGAGACAGGCAGGGGATTACATAGTCTGAGGATCTCAGCAGCAGAAATTTAGGCAACAGCAAAACGGGTTTTGAGGATTTAAATTTTGGAGTTGGTTGCCTAAACCCATTTGTGGCTCTAGCCCTGTGTGTGTTACTGGCCAAAAGATACAGCCAAAGGAGCAGACATGATACCGAATGAGCTTGGGCTAGGAGTGCTATGATGGCCGTCCACTCAGCCACTGTGGTCAGGGTGTTGCTGTACTCAGCAAGGCCTAAGGTGCTAGGGAAGGCAAAAAATAAAAAAGATGTTTTGGGAAGCATTGAGGAAGGGGCAGCATGGGAAGGTAGCTCTGCAGTTAACAGAACAAACACCTCAGTGTTCTGTAAATAAAATAGGTGCCTTTCCTAAGCAGACATGAAAGGCCCATTGCTCAAATTTATCTGGAGGTCAGAACTGCTACATAAAAACCTTTTATTGTTGTTAAGTGCAAAAGCTACATAAACAAGAAGCACAGATCCAGACTCAACCACCAGGGAGGTTGGTGCAGACAACCTGAGGGCTCCAGTGTAAACATGGGCTGGATGATACAGAATCTAATGTTGATTTACTTTTGTTGCTGGTGTTCCCATGGTTATTGCTGCGTAGATGGGCTCTGCCGTATCTCCTCTGTCTCACTGAGACTTGGAAATGAGGGGAGGCTGAACTTGGATTTATCTTTATTCCACGGGCCGAAATCTTAACTGCTGCTGGGTTTTCTTTGCCTTTCATGTACAGTGGAGATATTGCTCCCCCAAAGGCTTGAAGACTCTATTTTATCCACCCAGAAAGTGGAAAAATTTGTTTTAATTTTTGAACCACAAAAGGGGACAAAAACCAAATGATTTGCAGAGTGCAGGTAGGAAAGTACTGTAATGTATAGACATAGCACTTTTCATGCAAGGATCTTAAAAGCACTTCGCAAAAGATGAGGAAACTGAGGAACGGAGAGGTTAAGTCACTTGCCCAAGGTCATACACTAAGTCCAAAGACAGGAACACAGATTTCCATGCTCTAGCCATGTATCACACAGTGGATGGCATAATAGCCTGAACCATCAGGTCTGAAAATACCACGTCTTGCTGGAACTACTGACAGCACCTTGTCCTACTAAGATAGATGCTGGCAGTGAACTATCTGGTATGCAATGTATGGCACAGGAGATCTTTGCCAAGGTGTGCATGGGCATTATAGAGCCTAAAGCTATTTTCATAATTGTAGAGTTTAGCCCTTGGAGACTCAGACCAAAACGTCACCCTCTCACTACTTTTGCAGTGGATGTTGCCCTCTACCCTATAGTTAGCTGCATTTCACTGCCTACCCCTGATAGCATACAAATTACTTTGGAGACTTTTGGAAAGAAAACCTATTTATGGATATATAACATACAAGGTCGGTAGCTTGGTTTTGCTGTCTAAAAGAGAAATTATCCATCTACTGATAGGAAGAGCATCCTTCCAAAGACAGATTCCAATGACATCGGGGGAACAGCATGCAGACACCACCATGAAAGGGCAACCTGTCTGCTTTTTAGTATTTCTCTCTGCTAAACACAATCTGAGCAGAGCACTCCTCTTGCCGCTTAGCTGTGTTATAGTCAGATAGCTTAAATGGATGCCGAGTTTTGTATATCTGGAAGGAACCTGATACCTCATCACAAATTTGTTACTTTACCGGGATTCACTCATAGGCGTAGAAACTGTTTTAACCATATTGGCAGACGCACAAGGACATTAATTGGGCAGCCTGGGCTACTGCTGGCCAGATCCTAAGATAGCCACTAAGTCTACCCTCCTCAGACCCCTCTGGTGCCAGATCTGCAGTTTGCGGTTTTCAGTTTTGGTTTTGGAGGGTTGGGATGGGGTAGACGCAGAGAAGAAAAGTAGGAGGACATGGGCCTGAGTTTCAGCCTCAATAAAAGGCCTTTGAAATTAAGTTTAGGCAGTCTAAGAGCACACATGAAGGTGAGTCCAAATTCTGCCAGAGTTGCAACCAAAACAGCATTTACCTCCTGCATGGACAAGGCATCATTTCTGGAATTCCTGTTTTCATATCACAGGGTTGTATCTTCTAAGGTACTCAGTGCTTCCCACAAGGCCATGAGCATCCTCCAACTCTCACTTGCTTTGACAGGGACTTAGCACCTTCCAGGATTGAGCCCTAATGGCTCTCTTAGGAAGTAAGATACACAGGAACTGGTGCACACCACAGCACTAACTATTTGCTGAAGCACAGCAGAGAGATGACATTCCTAATATCAAGCCAGTCACCATCTATTGATGTTGCTGTTTATCACACTCAGCTGAAGATCTACAAGTCATACACCAATGTAGGGCTGCTAGTGGTTAAATGGGGTGAGTTAATCTGTGCAACACTAATTGACCAGTTATTCAAAAGTAATTGGGCCAAACATGTCCTAATACAAGCATGTGAAATTGTTGGAGCTGCACCCACTTGCAGCAAGTCTGAATTTGGTTTCCAGTTTTAGTTTCTTTAATATACTTTATAGCATAAAGGAGCCATTCTAGAGAAGGGTCTGGAGAGGATGTGCCTCCAAAATGGTCAGAGCCATAGTTTCTTCATTAAACGCAAAAAGAGAATCTGGGTCGGCTGGAAAAAAGATCAAGTTTGACTGTTTGATCAAGTGAAGAGCCTGGGACAAAAATTCATGGCTTCTGGTGAAGAACAGTGTCTTGCTTCTCTAGCCTCACCATGAGAACTGATCAGCTTCTGATTAATGAAAAGCAGCACTGAAGGAAGGGTCTTTCAGTCATGGACGCACAATTCTTTCTAACCTCTAGGAGAATTTGCGACTCTGATACTAGTTAGGTTTTTGTTACCTAGTTCTTCAAATTACATCCTCTTGCTTCTCCCAAGATCCATCCTTCTGAATTTCATCTATTACCCAAATCTAATTTTTATGAAAGATGTGTAAGCCCCAATAGTCTAAGAAAATGCAAAATCTATCTCTATCATATTTTATATTAAGGTACCATTTATACAATGTTAATAATTAACAGATGTTGTTATACCCATGTTTCAGAGATGAATATTGAATGTTATAAATGATTATAACTACATTGATAAGTGGTGTTATATTGACCTGGACTAATAGTTATCTATTAATCATATACTTACCCCTAATAAATGGAACATTAATATAAAGTATGTCTGATAAGGACAGAATGCATATATACCTTTTTGTACTTTATGTGACCTATTTACTCATCTATTTTTCTAAGTTTGTTACTTTGGTTAAAAGTTTCAAAAGTGCCTATGTGTGACTTATGTGCTTTTGAAAACTTATCTATTGTATATTTGACAGCACTTTGTGCATAGTTAAGTTTTCAGTGTGTGTGTGTGTGTGTGTGTGTAGATTTTTAAAATGTTTCCCTCCTTTTCTGCTACTGCAGAGACAGGAAAATGTAAGTGTAAAATCATAAAAATTGGCAAAGGGACCCAGGGTAAGGGGGAGCACCTGAAAATACTAATCATTCATTTAAAAAAGATTAGATTTCAAGTTGTGTCCTCTTTTTAACCTTCCATTTAAAGAAGAAAAGGGGAACACTGAAAATTTCAATTGAAATAATCAGTTTTGGTGGTTCAGTAATCATGTTTAAAAGAGATCAAAATTCACTCTCAAAGTTATAGGGAACTACATTTCACCATTTAAAAAAAAATCAGAAAAATAAAAAAGATGCATTAGGTATAACATGGAGTAATTCATAAGTCTTCAAGCCATTAATGTTTTATTTTGTTAGTTTATTAAACACCTTTAAGACAATTACTTTTGGTCTGCACCCTTCTAAAAATATTTCAAGTTTTGAACGGACCTCCAATACATAAAGCAAAGGTTACTTTACCATACACAAATTTCAGATCAAAATACAACACTCTGTTTTCTGACATTTATAAAACCCGGTCAATACAAACTACATTAAAAAAGATAAAACACTTTCACTGATCCTTGGTACAATATTACAGCACAATTTGCACCTCCCCTTAGTTACCCACCATTATACCGAACATGTAAACAAAGTAAGTGCTACTTAATCCAGGAAAGTTTTTTTTTAATCCCTTTTTGCATCATTAAAACATGTAAACCATAAAGCAATTCTGCAAGAAAGGTTACTGATAAGACTCAATTAATTGTTCCACAGTGTAACTGTAAAGTTATGCAGGATTACTCCATGAAAATAAACTGATGGAGGTGGACCAGAGTTTGTTGGAAGATTTTATGACAAAGTACATTCAGCAACATATTATTCCTAATAATGTATTATAAAGCTCTCAAATCACATCCCTACCAAATTATTTGAGGGTACATCTTGAAAAATTACTAATTTCAACACTTGAAAGACATTCAAGTACACACAGTCCTCTTTTAACTGTTTATACAATTTGTTCCATTGCAAAACCCATTTTTTCAGCAGTAGGTCACAAAGTGCCATTTAAAATTGCACATTTTAAAAAAAATACGAGAATACATGTTCGTTCATAACTATTCCTAAGAGCTTGAACTTCAGCTAATCTATGAAAGGTGTGGAATCTCTTATTAAGCAAAGCAAATTAGAAAATATATACAACTATGATGAAAATTGAAGTGTGGGTTGACAAACATTCACTTGGAAGTCCCTAAGTAGCAAACATAACCATAATGTTTTGGAAAAGAGAAACTAAATCAGAGTAATGACAAAATATAAGTGATCTGATTTTTGCAAACTGTATACCTTATGTTGCATAGGCAGTCGAGGCAATTGCTCATGCCAATTAGTTGTGCGATTCATATTTTCTGCCTGCAGTTTTCAAAATCAGTCTTTTCATTTTTCCCGTAGTAGTTCTCCAATAGCCTAATTTTGTTTACAATTTAATTGAAAGTTCAATTACTTTATTGTTTCCACTAATGCTAAAAGAATCTTGTGGATCAGTTAAGGGAAAATATATAAACCAATCCGATTACATGTATATTTAATTTTTTTCAACATATCTCATCTGGTTCTGATTCAGAGCCCATTAACTGGGATACCATAAGAACTCTGGAACTTTTCAGGTTGGTGACCATTAATGCCACAATGATATAATGAAGGAAAGTTGCATACTGCACAAGTAGTACATATTCTGTAATTAGCACTCAAATGTAAAAACTATAGGAAGGAAAGAAGTTACAATAACTATAAATTTGGTAACTTAATTGGTCAAGTACGACTGAATTACTGCACACTGCTCTTCTCAAAAGATAAAATGTTCCAGAATTCTGCTCACACTGCTAGGATTATTCTCTTAAAGCTACAAGTCCATTCTATAACTCAATATACTGACACTACGAAAATAGTTGGGGGGGAAATTAATGTACAGGGTTAGCTAATAGCTTTGTAGTAACTGAATGGAATGGAAGGAGGAACCATGGGAAAATTTCATGATGTAGTTTAAAAAATATTACTAATAATTTCTAACACAAAACAGTAAGTATATTTTGAAAAATGCATAAAAACCCTGTCAATACAAAAATCCCCACAAAAATTACATTGCTAATGAATTTTAATCTAAATATTGTATGTGCTTTTCCTATAAAGGCCACTTTGACATCAAAGTACAAAAATTGTACATTTCCCAAAATAATGTTTCTCAATTAAAAATATTGAATATGGAAGCACAAGAAACTTCTGATCTGCTAACAATGTGGACTGGCTACTTCTAAGGAAGAAAAACATTTCCTAGAATCTAACATTTTCAGTAAACAAAAACAAAACACTTTCAGACTTTGTTCTGATTGCATTGTTTTGTAGAAGAATTTGGTTTTAGGACTGAAGTGAAACCAAGAAGACATTTAATTTCAGCCAAGCAGAGTTGATTTCAGACGCTTCACAGTGTGAGGTGTCAGGTCGGAGGGATATGTATAAATAAACAAAGGCTAACCTGTATTACAAAGGGCAAAAAATAGTAATGGGGATTAAGAAAGAGGCATGGGATAAGGTAAAAATATGTCCAGCAAACCAAAAAGTCCACCTAGAGGTTAATATAGGAGGCGGCAAGTGAATGCAGGCAAGAGGTGGTAATTGGAAGTTATTCTACTGATAATTTACCAGTAGAATGTACAATTAGAGGCAAACGTTTTCCATTTTTAATCGTGTTAACAAGGGGATGAGTCAAAGGGGACAGAAACACCACAAGACAAAACAAACTTTACTAGAAGACAAAATAGTGAGAGAACTCAGGATCTCTAGCAAGACTCCAGAGCACACAGGATCCATCTCTGAATTCTGATGTAAGTGGCAAAACCAAAAAAGAGTGACAGAAATTGAACAGATTTAGGCTGGATTTTTGGTATCTAACTTCTTTAGGCTTTTTAGAAAAGTCCAAGCTACAAGTATTTCTGAAAATATCAGAGGCACCAGTGGATGACATGGGGACACATGCAAGATCTACTTTTACCTGGAAGAATCCAGTAAGCTACAATGACCTAATAAACCACTGGCATAAAGGACTACAAATGCTATGAAGTTAATGGAATGACACTCACTCCAACTGGTGGTGATCTGGCTCCATGTCTAGAAGCTCTGCTTCAACAGGAAGAGGTTATTGGCAATAGTAATAAGAGACTGCCTAGTGGGACACACCGGGAAGTATATTATTTAAAGAGAGTCAGAATGCTTAACAAATCAGAGAAAAATCTGGCAGGAAATGGTGGATGTAGTTTATTTGGATGTAAGATTCTTGGGCACCAGTCCATCAAAAGCTTTCCTAACCTAAGGTCAACATAGTATAAAGAGACAAGTATTTGAGTGGATAAGTAATTGGTTTTATTTTAAAGAAAAAAAATCAAAGCTAAAACATGCTAATATTAAAAACTAAGCACTTAAATAAGTTTCATCTTCAAAAAGCTTTAACCATTAACACCCCCATTTTGCAGATGGAGTCAGAATAACCTGAGGAGACATTAAGGTGAGAAATCCAACCTCACCTCCATGACCATGGAAGGCCTCTCACGCAATAGAGCTGTTGTGGTAGGGCTGATGGGGGCGGGAAAAGAGGACTGCATTTGGAAAAGCCACACAACACTTGCACCCGTGTTGTAAAAGGCTTGGCTACATGGTGATCCTTGTGTGACTGCATAGGGTCCCCAGTTGCACAGATCCTCCACTCCTTCCCCTATGGAAGAGGCATGGTGAGGCTAAAGAGGATTCCTACGATCATGAGTCAGGGCTCTTCCAGACCCCCATCTCTCAAGCAGATACACTCAACCTCAGCCTGATTCCCCGATTTGGCCCCGATTGACTTATACTGTTCAGTTTTAAGTCAATTAATGAAGATCCGGAGTGGGGAATAAGATGGAAATAAAAGATCAGTTTCCATAAATTACAAAAAAATAAATAAATAAATATCCAAGTTAAAACCTTCAACAACCAGCAAGTTTATAGAATGACAGTATGAACAATTCAGTGATGTATTAACCTTGTTCCTAAACTGCGTATAAGTGACCGACCAGATAAGCACGTCTCCAGAAAACTATACTTGCAGACTTTCTTATGGGAAAGCAACAAGATATTTTCCTTGACCCAGACAGACAGGGTTTTACAGGAAAGTCCTCATACGATAGTGCTGTCATACAAGATATTGATGTAGGATACCGCAGAAGTAGCACCATGCAAAGGCTAGACATTAAAGTCAGAATGCTGACATCCCCATAACACTAGTTTCACTGAATGACTAATGCAATTACAAATGCTCTATTGGGATTGTTACTGCATTGTTTAGTGCTAAAACATAGTAAGGAAACAAGGTTGGTGAGGTAGTAGCTTTTACTAGACCAACACCTGTTGCTGAAAGAGACAAGCTTTTGAGCTACAGAGAGCTCTTCTTCAGGACACCCCTGTGCACCTCAAAAGCTTGTCTCTTTCAACAATGGAAGTTTGTCCAGTAAAAGATACTACTTCACCCACTTTCTGTGTCTGATACCCTGGGACCAACATGGCTACAACTACACTGCAAAAACACATTAAGGGCCCAGTAGGGATTGCATATGATTCAGCAGCAAGACTGGACCTAATAAAAAGTATGAGTGTTTTTTTATTGTTCTTTAGCCCAACCCAACAGGATCCACGATATTGTATATACCTGGTTTAAAGAACGCAAATCTTGAAGTCAAACTAAGAAGGAAAACTGACTTTTCTTTTGAAGGCAAGATTAGAAGAATCTCAAATAGCCAGACTCCAAAAGAAAAAATCATGAAAAGTGTTCAAACAATTAATCACAAAGTGTACACATCCCTATAGTTCTTTTCTATATGCTTGTAAAGAATTTAGCTGTCAAATTCTTCCTAATATTTATTACAATACTTGCTATACTGCCTTGTAGTAAGACCTCCATATTCTTCACTCCCAAATTTCCATTATCTTCCACCAACATGGCAATACTGCATAAGAGGACAGTTAGTTACTCTGCCACAGATGTTAGCAGGACTGAATAACTACAGAACCACTGCTTGCAGGCCCACAAACCAAAGGGAGCCCTATTCTAGTCTTGTTCAGAACAAAAATGTTTTACATTGTTGAGATTTGCATTTTTTTGCAATGTCGCAAAAAATATTCCATTTTCATAAAAGGCCTGTGAAATTTTACCATTTCTCATTTTCACTCAAAACATTCTTTTTTGAGCAAAAATTCTAGCCTTTTTAATGTCAATATTTTGAGTTTAAACTGTCTGATTTGGAACATTATCAACCTTCCCAATGAAGAACATGCAAAAATCATGTTTTACAAGATTTCAGAGGATGGACATTGGACAAACATGGAGTTAATTGCAATGAAATTGGGAGAACTGAAACAAAACACGTTCAGTTTCCTAAAGCCCTACCAGTAACACAGCAAAGTAGAATCACTCAAACTTCAACCATGATGTAGTGACATGTAATGCCACCTACCTCTCTCATCCCAGGGCTCATATAACCCATTTTTTCTTGCCCTGCTACATAGGAAATGATGTGGACCCATCCTTACCAACACTCACAGAGCGCTGCAGAGGCCATGTCTACACTGCAGCAGGGAAACGTTATTCCCAGTTTGAGCAGATATATATATATATATATATATATATACACACACACACACTAACTCTGCCATTTTTAGCATGCTCGCTCAAGCAATGTGGCCACACAGGCAGTAGCTCAGGTTAGCCACCGAAGTACAACCCTGTCTGAGATCCTTGGTATCTACTGGGGCAGCAAACCAGAGCCGCCAGGGCCACATTGCTCTTTATAGCATGACACCTTGAGCAGAGCTAGCTTGTGTATGTCCACCTGAGCTAGAATTACACCTCCCAGTTGTAGCGCAGACGTATCCAGAAACGATCGGTCAGTGGATCTGGCTCTGGTGCCCCCTCCTTCAGATTTTCTAAAAAAGGGGGAAGGGTCTATAGTGAAGTATGGGGATGCTTTAGGTTCCATTACTTTTTGGTGAATTCCCCAACAGGCAAGAAGACAATGCATATAACTCCCATCCCCCCTTCACTTATGGGTTCCCTGCATGGACGATTCTCAGTAAGTTTGTAATGCTTGCCATGGGGGTAGCTGACCCCATTTTACGTTTGGAGGAGTGACATAGGCTCATAAATGGCTATAATTCCATGATTCTTCCACCTCCCCCAACTGGTGCAGGAGCAAGAACTTCTATGTTCTCAATGGCATCAAAAACGTTTTATAATTGTCAGTTACCAATTCCCCAAACTAAGCTGATGATCTTGATTAAAAGAAAACAAGATTAAAACACATCTTTTTATCCCTTAGCCGGCATTTAAGGAACTTGATCGTCAGACCCACTAAATCTGTTTTGTGCTGCTCTGCAAAGCAAACAAAGCTATACCACTTCAAGCTGGCACTACACCACATAAGTGGAAAGGCTGAGGGAAAAAATGTGGGGGTGGAGGGAGGCCATATCCAGAGCTCCACTGTGGTGCAGTGGTCCCTAGCTGCTATAGTGGCCCTTTGTAGGCCACTGCACCAAATGCAACTTGGATCAGCTCTGAGGACTGTGCCTCAGGACTGGCCCAACACTCAGAAAAATCAGGGAGCCACATGGGTGGGAATGCTCCCCACAGGCAGGATGCATGGGGCAACCTTCAGCCAGTTCTTAGGATCTGGCTCAAGAACTATGAATAAAAAGAACGTAATGGGTCCCCTATGTTCCTAATGAAATGTTCCTCAATTCATAACTTATCAGTATACTCCACTGGCAGTGTAGAGAGTTCCTTGTTTCGTACTCATTAAGGGTATATCTACGCTGCAATCAGTAGATTGAATCTAGCTAGATCAAAGCTTACCCAAGTAACAAAGCAGTGAAGCCGGGGCAGCTGATCAAGTATGTACCAAAGGGGTCCTGGGTGGGTGAGGCTAAATCATTCGGCCAGGGCTTCACTGCTATCATTAATCTACCTAAATCAAAGCTAGCTGCAGTCATACCTCCCAAGTGCAAAGTAGATGTACCATTTGCTGAAACATGCATAGTCATTACAATTTTAGTTTAACTGAGTTAAATTTATCTGAACTGCAATTTAATATGACTATTTTGAGGAAAGCTTCTGGTGTGAAATGTTTCATATTTTGATTTTACAGAAAGATCTGAAGGGTATTTCTTAAAATTTTCATTTGTATCTTTAAGGCCCTTACAAGTTAAGGAGCTGTACAAAACTAAAGATAATCACATATAAGCACGGAATATTCAAGAAAAAAAAGCACCAACAATTATCAATTTACTAGTGTCATTTTAACAAGTCAAACAGTGTTTAAGAAATCAGAAGTATGTCAAAACAGCACATTTAGGAAAGAAAGAATGAATTGGTCCCTTTTTATTCAACTGAACAGAAGCTGGATACCTGAAGGTTCCAAAATTGGTGGCAAAATCATGCTCTCAAATCTGGAAGATGGAAATCATCTTAGATATTCTGCTCTCCCTATATGGGCAGGTTGGGAATTCCACAAAAAAAAGGGTCTGATCCAACATCAATCAAGTCAATAGGAGTTTTTCCATTTACTTCAAAGGAGATGATGTAATCAAGTCCACACAAAGAGCAGACTATACAGTAGGAATAGAGAGAAGCTTGCCCAACTGGTCTAGTTCACAAGTGCAAAACATTTTAATATATTAAAATACTTTTCTATTTAAAGCCATAAGAACATATGCCTTTGACTGCTTCTTACATTTACGGTTTCTACCCACAAAAGCTTATGCTCAAATAAACCAGTTAGTCTTTAAGGTGCCACCGGACTCCTTGTTTTTGTGGATACAAACTCAGACGGCTACCCCATGATGCTTATAAAAGTTTAGTTACTTTCAAGTAATGGTCTTGCAGCAGCTGCAGGAGAACCCTTATACCTGCCAGTGAAGACACACATTGTTAAAGGAAACTAGGGAAAACCATCCTTGGACAATGGCAATATTCCACCCTGCTTCCCATTTTCTTCTAGCTTTTTGTTAAAGGATAGAATGCAATCTAAAAAAAAATCCCACAATTTGGCAAAGTGCAAAAAATAAAATAAAATAAACTACTGAGGTAGCTGGGTATAAAGGTTTATCCCCAATCAAAAAAAATCAAAGAACAAACTATTAAAAAGACAAATACTTCCTGCTACAAATACAACAGATGCATGGAAGTGTGCTACACATGGTCTATCCATGGACCGATCATAGGTATTCAGGTGAACTATAACCCATACATGTTGTAATTCTAAATGTTTGAGGGAAAGCAAGTCTTAACTGAAAATGCACAAGTGAATTATTAAGCTAAATAATGCAATGCGTAGCACAGAAGAGAGTACAAAGCCAACAAGATGAAAAGTCCTAGCCTCTTTACTCTCTCCTCATATAGGACCCGTTCCAAACCCCAATCATTTTAGTTGCCCTTTTCTGAACCTTTTCTAATGCCAATGTATCTTTTTTGAGATGAGGGGGCCACATCCGTACACAGTATTCAAGATGTGGGCATACCATGGATTTATATAAACGCAATAAGATATTCTCCGTCTTATTTTCTATTCCTTTTTAAATGATCCCTAACATCCTGTTTGCTTTTTTCACTGCCACTGCACACTGCGTGGAAGTCTTCGGAGAACGATCACGATGATTCCAAGATCTCTTTCCTAATTAGTTGTAGCTAAATTAGCCCACATCATAGCATATGTATAGTTGGGGTTATTTTTTCCAATGTGCATTACTTTACATTTATCCACATTACATTTCATATCCATTTTGTTGCCCAATCACTTAGTTTTGTAAGATCTTTTTGAAGTTCTTCACAGTCTGCTTTGGTCTTAACTATCTTGAGCAGTTGAGTATTGTCCGCAAACTTTGCCACCTCACTGTTTACCCCTTTCTCCAGATCATTTATAAATAAAAGTTGAATAGGATTGGTCCTAGGACTGACCCTTGGGGAACACCACTAGTTACCCCTCTCCATTCTGAAAATTTACCATTTATTCCTACCCTTTGTTCCTTGTCTTTTAACCAGTTCTCAATCCATGAAAGGATCTTCCCTCTTATCCCATGACAACTTAATTTACATAAGAGCCTTTGATGAGGGACCTTGTCAAAGGCTTTCTGGAAATCTATGTCCACTGGATACCCCTTGTCCACATGTTTGCTGACCCCTTCAAAGAACTCTAATTGATCAGTAAGACATGATTTCCCTTGACTTTTGCCCAACAATTTATGTTCTTCTATGTGTCTGACAATTTTATTCTTTGCTATTGTTTCAACTAATCTGCTTGGTACTGATGCTAGCCAATGGCAAAATGCCAGTGTATACAAAAGTAGAGTTGTTTGTGGCATATTCCATGCAGTTCCATGCAAATTTAGAGATCAACATTGGGCTGAAGCAGTAGTAGAGCCATGGTGCTAGCAAGGAAGAAAATGGAGAGGGCAGGAAGTAGTTAAATAGCAGGCCCTCCACAAGAATGGCGGGAGACCCGTCACCCTCTGATTGCATAAGGATTTGAAAGCTGCCCCTCTGGATTTCCAACAGAGGTCTGCAAATCCTCTGCCCCTTGATTAGACAATTGGTCGTTAACACTGCAGAGTGAGCTCTAGGCCCAAATTACTAGCTGTGCTGAATACCTGATGGATGCAGTTGAGGAGAGAGTCAGAAAAGAAGCCAGTTGCAGCCAGATTTCTACCAGGTCAGGCCCCTAGAGGCCATTCTGGCCATTTAGGATTACTGGAGCACTGGATCATTCTAGCCATGGTTGCAATGCCAAGAGCTGCAACGGAGGCAGCACTTATGCCAGAATTTATGGGCCCTTTGCCTGGCATGCCATAAGACTATAAGCGTGCGTGTCTGTCTCTTGGAGCTTGATATTTCCCTCCTCACTCTCATGTTAAATATTAATGATATTTTAAAAGCCCACTATTAGTATACTATGTAAGGTCTGAATCAAATGCACTTAAGTTTCAATACAATATTGCACTACTCAGTATAAGACTATCCAGTCCCAGTGAGAAATAAAATTTGTCTAAGGTGCCAAAAGTACTCCTTTTCTTTTTGCGAATACAGACTAACACGGCTGCTATTCTGAAATGAGAAATATATTTCTCTATAGTTAAAAACCAAAACAAACAAAAAAACCAAAACAAAAACAAAAAAAAAAACACACTCCAGGTATGAGGAGAAAAACTACTAGGTTTTGGAATCTCAGGAAAAAAATTAAACTCAAATGGGGCTGAAGATTAACCCTTTTTTTGCCCCCAAATAAGGATGAACTGTATTTTAGCAGATCATCCACAAATTATTCTGTGTGTTAGAGCCATCAACTAAAAAGTTTAACACTAATTCTTAAAACATTTGTTCATGTGACTGCATCTCTTGATTTTTATTGAAAATGATCTGAACCCTTAACAAGTGCTTTAATGAATGCTACCTTAGTACAGTACAACTTGATTACTGTACCAGACATCCTTCTTTGTACCCCTGCTGGCTCTTAGTCAATATACAACCTTAAGGGAAGCTAGTAAATTTCTTGTTCCAAGTTTTGGGGAACAAAGTCTTATTTGTCTGTAAAGCATTTATAGTTTACCAGCTCTTATTCCAATAACGAAAGGTTGAAATTTATTTTTCTGCTGCTATAGTGCTACATTTTTTTAAACTCAAACAATTAATACAAGCAATAAGCGACACAGCTTACTTCTTACCTTTAAGCTAGAATCTATGTTTTCCTATTGTGCTCTATGAATAAATTAATCGAACAAACAGATGCTCCCTAGCCAGAGCTCTCAAACACATGAATTCACTAAAGAGAGAGAGAGAGAAACTCAGGAACAGCGAATGATAAATATGTTGTAGCCTACTTCCTATTGCACATTAAGACCCAGATTTTCAGCAATGGTCTTTGATCTTAAAAGTGCAATTTTGTGCAAAAAAATTGTTTTTAGCCTGCCATTAAACAAACACAGGTATTCATATGCACGCATAAGATTACATCAATAAAAACAGTGACAGAGCTGGGACCTGGTTGAAAAATCAGGTCCCCAAACTGGATTTAATTTAAATACAGCTTTAAAAAAATACATTAACATTAGCACTGATTTGGAGAGGGAAGGGAAATCAGATTTAGAAGTACTTACTATGTATAATTAAAAAACCCCCCACATATTTACATTTTCATAACTGATCATTGAAGCAATACTTTAGGTAAGAATTTCTTCTAGAGATAAGAAGAAGAAAGCTTCCCTTCACCAAAAAGGTCTCAATACGGTCTCATTTCATTGTTAAATGAGAAGGCCATACTTAGCTGATGGCATAATTCATTTACAATCTGAGCAACTCTGTGACAGATGTATTTGGTATTCACATGCTCATCCTGCTTGGAATTGAATATAAAAGACACCATGCAACAAGATATAAGCTATTATGCTGAGAAGTTCCAGTCTTCAGTTTTAATGCATTACAACATGGTCTTTCAGGTGATCTCCAAATATTATTGGGTACAATTTCCCCTTAGTTTTAAACATTTATGGTAATTTAATTTTTAAAAGTAGCATGCAAGCTACCTATTTTAGGTTT
Source organism: Dermochelys coriacea (assembly GCF_009764565.3). NCBI lineage: Eukaryota > Metazoa > Chordata > Testudines > Dermochelyidae > Dermochelys > Dermochelys coriacea. The sequence goes on along the minus strand of NC_050079.1, from coordinate 33,332,595 downwards.
GCCAGGAAAATTTAAGAGATTCAAATCACTGAAAGAAAGTTAAAGTACCTCACCTGTTGGTAATGCCTTATGGTTTAATGCATTTTTTAACCCAGTCCCTATTTTACGTAACAGAGAAAGCTTTGCGTCAGTTTAATTAGGCACTTGGAAAGGTGTTCACTAGTCTTAAAGCATATATTAATCTAGATTTTATTAAAAACTGGTAACTAGTCCAACTATTAAGTTACAGAAATGTCATCTGCCATTTGCCAAACTCAGTAGGGCTGCCATGTTATTACAGGATTTAGTAAGTACTGTCTGTAAACAAGTGGTCCTTCCTAGAGTGATGAAATTTAACATTGCACCCTACAGAGGTTTTGGAGATCGGTTGTGTATTCAAAAGGCCCAACCTACCAACAGACCTTGGAACATTTGATTGTGCATTCTGAAGTAAAGCATTTATATTTATATTCCCCCTGGACTAAATCCTACAGGGAGCCAAGTGCTATCTTCAAGTCAATGAATACTGAACATCAGCACTTCATAAAATCAGGCCCCAAATCTTATTAGATGAATGATATAAGTATGGTTGCCAACCCTCCAGAATTGTCCTGGAATATCCAGGAATTAAAGATTAATCTTTAATGTGATGAAACCTCCAGGAATATGTCCTATCAAAACTGGCAACCCCAGATGCAAGGCTTACAAAAGTAAACACTGTGCCTCAAAATATATGTATATTTTCCTTTATGATGTAGCATGCTACTGAAACATAGACCCTACCTGGTAAAGAAAGCTTTTAATCACACTAATAAAGCAAGAGGATGGCAAACATTAAAAAAAAGTTACAGTACTAATGTCTGTCTAGAGCTGAACACTTGCCACCAGTTTAACATCAACAGCACCAAAAATCCTGCAAATTAACCAAGAATCAGTACATTCTAATTGAAAATAAATTTATATCTAATGAACCCTGGAGACAGAATTTATACATGCAGCTCAGGAACAAAATAAAGTTAAGAGAAACCCAGACAGAATGCTCAATATGTCAAGAACAGAAAATATTCTTATCCTAAATTAAATGCAACACAAAACTCCTTGAAAAGTGTCATTGAGAGTGGCACAAAAATACACATTGGTTACAATATAAGGAACTGTAGCCTGTGAGTACTTCTGTGTTCCTGTTAATACTCACATTTGCTGTGACTTAACCTGAGACACAACCTTCTTTCTGCGGGTGAGATTAGTTAAAATGAATTGCACTTTATCTAAATATTATTATTGTCAGCTGCCATTTTTTATTTACATGCATGTAACTAGTGCCCTAATAAAGAGCATATGCATCACGTGGAGTGATGTTTCAAGGCAGCAATGTACAGTAAAACAAACCTGCAGAACAGTATTAAAAATAATAGAGAGATTTACAGTGTTTAAAAGAAACATTATTTTACAAAAAAAAATTTTTTAAAAAAAAAAAAAAAAAAACACAGTGAATTTTAAATATCCCTGTACTGCAACAGAAGAGTAGTGTATTATCTGTATATACAGAGAAAACCAAAAAAGTTTGGCACTTATAACAGCTTTCCTTTTGTTATTGCATACTACACCGTGTATGGCAAATACATAATACCAAGAACAATCATCCTGTACAGACTGTATATTTATGGAACCACTGAATAGAGAAACTGCACTTAAAACGTAAAAATTCACTTTTGTACCATTGTACAATTACCAAGACATGCAAGCACAAGAAATATTGCAAAAAAATTAACGACTACTACTCAACTCCTTTGAAAAAATTACTGTACTAACATCTCTAATGGAAATTAAACTGCCTGGGATTTTTTGGAAGGAGAACCCAATACATAAAGGTTAAGTCAAGTGCTGCAGTAGCTTTGATGAATATCCACCTTTTATATTTGCAGTGATAACGCCTACTCATAAGACAGTGTATGAACACGCTTTTGAGTATTATGATTCCACAGGCACACAGGACAAAGTTTGTCTGCAGTGATTAATAAATAAGCTTTTAAAAATTGGGATTAATTTTCAGATTCATCTTTTCTTGTTTGTTAGTTTTAAAGAGAGCTTCAGGGCTACTACAAGTCACTTGATTGAGGACAGCAAAGTTGACATGGCATTGTCAGGATAAATCATGTGCTGTTGCTGGTAAAATATTAAAAGGAAAAATGACCTGTTTTGCTATAGTTAAGCAGAGGACTCTTAACTAGAGCTGTATAAAGGGGAAACAAGCAAAGAGGTTGTGAATTTGAAATCCAATCTAGCACTGGATGTTCAGCAGCACAAATCTGCCATATGATTATACAATGTGTAGAAATAGACTTGGATTCCCAGGTTTAAAAGACCAGAGACTGGTTACTACACTGAAGCCATATTGGTTATTGGTTGGCTGAGGAGGAAAAAGGTGCCAGGTAGATCTTTGTTTAGCCTTTGCCAGAGTCCTCAAAGCAAAACTTTATCAGAAATCATGCACTATACTAGTTATTTCTGTTTTTGAACATGCCCTCTACCCCTCTGGCAAAGAAACCACAGGCTTACATTCTTAAAACAGGAATATGACAGTGCCCACTATGGTTAAGGTTGCAGAACCATTAACCCCTTTTTATTTTATTTATTTATTTTAATAACTTTCCAAAACATTCACATTTTATTCTGAAGTTCTCAATTCTAGGCCTCCACCTTAAGGTGCATTTTTTTGGTAAAGTGAATAAAGTCCTCTTTTTATTTATTCATTGTAAAGTTCAACCTAAGGTAAAGCAACACAAACCACCACAATTACCATTTTCAATTTTTTTTTTTTTTTTTTAAAAGGTAGGGCTAAAACAAAAATGGCTGAAGTTTGAAACTTGACCGAAACAATTCTCACTGAGCCCTTTGAGTTTACAAAAAACACTTTTCATTAAGACACAACCATTTAAAAACTGCACACTAACCATGCATGATGAATGTTTTCCTTAACGCATGCACTGTGTACACAGGAAGTTAGTTAGCTGTACACTTAAATGTACACTTATTGGTTCAAAAAATTTAGGCCCCAGTCCTGCAGTAGCTAATAGAATTATTCACATGCTTAAAGTTAAATGTGTGTAGGTGTTTCAGAATAAGTTGCTTACACTCCTCTATCAAATCCAACAGAGTATTTTAGCTACACAAGACAATTATCTTATTTTCCTTTTTAGAAAATGCAAAAATAACCCTAATGTTAATCCTACTTTACCTTGTTAAATGTAAACTAACTTTTACTTATTAACTTTTACCATAAAACATGGCCAGAGCATACAGAATTTGGGATTTATTTAAATTTATTTTGTGTATTTACTACCCAGTCTTGCTGGATGATGAATGCCATTAGCTCTCACTAACTTCAGTACTCAGGAGTTACTTCTTGCAAGATATTAGATAAAGTTTTCAAAAGCATCTAAATAATTTAGGAGCCAAAGTTCATTTTCAAAGTGACTTGGGTACTTAAGCTCTTTAGACTTAGAGCATGTCTACACACAGCTTCTATACTGCCGTAGTATGGATACTTCCCATATCAACAAAAGGGGTTTTTCAGTCAATGTAGCTAATCTACCTCTGAGAAGCACTAGGCAGGTCACCAGAAAGCTCTTCTGTTGACCTAGCTGCGTCTACACCTGGGGTTAGGTCAACCTCTAACTATGTTGTACCATGTACACAATTTTTCACAGCACTACGCAATATAGTGAGGTTGATCTAATTTTAAATGTAGACCAGGCCTTAGGCTCCTAAATGCCTAAATCATTTTTGAAAACAGAACTTATGTGATTTTGAACATTTTACAGTAAACCTTTAATTTATAAAAAGTGGAAATCTTTACAAAACTTTCAACAAAAAAATCTGAAGATGGAAACAGAGGTTTACATTTTTGTAATAAAGCATAATATAACAAATCTAAAGACAAATATTAAGTCAAGTAAATTTCTACTGCAATGTGTACAAAACTATTAAAAATATACTGATTAAAAATAGGTTACTGCATACAGTTCAAGTTCTGCAGCACTTCAGCATTACAAAAAAAAAAAAATCAATGGACTCAATTCTGCCTGCAGTTATTGATTTAATTGGATTATTCTGTTACCATTAGAGAATGATGATGAAAATTAGTAAGTCTTGGAATGTTTCATTAAGGAAAATTTAGATAGTTGAACACTAGCTATTTTGTTATAGTTGTGGCCTGTATTTGAGACTATTATTTAGGATGGATCAAAGGAGCTAATCTCTGTGTGTGCGCGCGCGCGCGCAAAACCTGACCCACTGATTTTTGGTTGAGGTCCTTCAAAGTTTCAGAGTGGAAAGAACAGTGTCTTGTAACAGTACCGGCAACACTACAAAGTATTAGAAGAGTCTTTAGAGTGGAGATAGGGATAAGTTTCAACTGCATTTCCAGCTCCATTTCTTTTCTTCCCCCTCCCCCCCGCCAATAGTGTTGTGTGTCACCCATCACAAGCAACAAAAATGAAATTAAGTAATGAGGTAAAGTGTGTTCTACCAGCAGATCTTTCCTACTAACGTAACTCAATTCAATATTACTCGCAGTGGTAACAAGACTTAAAAGGAAAAAGCCATAAGATAATTCTTCACTACAACTGAATTCTAAAACAAGCTTTCAAAGCCAAAACAGCAGTAATCAAGACTCTGTACCTTAGCACAGAAATCATAAGTAAACCAGCTTCTGATCCCAATATAAGTTGCCTGTACAATTTCCTTTAAAACAGGAACCTGAAATCAAGTTTTCCACAATACATATATATCCCTTTTAATGCTCCACCTTTCCTTCTCCCCTTTTGCACAAATACACATCCTCAACACTGCAAACGTGCAGTGATTTTTATGTGATCTGAAGGGAAAAGGAGTCCTATTTCTCTCAGAAAAGCAACTAGTGCTGCATTCCTTTACCAGCCACAGTAAAGGTGTGACATATTCTATGCCTCAGTCCTTCCCTTTACTTCACTCATTGCAGCTTCCAAAATCCACACAAAGAATGCATGCTGGCCCACGAATACACAATCTTCAGATCATTTGAATGACACAGTGTAGAAAAACAGTTTACACATCTACAATATATTGTAACTAAGATTCTTAGGAGTGAAAACATCGGAAATGAATGAAAAACATATGTACATCTCCACCCTTGTAGGCACAGACCTTGACTAGTGAGGAAGGGCTAGAAATAAAGGTGCAATGACCAACATCTCCCTCGAGCCGATTCAGATAAAGAACAGTCTTGCAGTATACCAGAGAGGTTGATTTTCATACAGCATATCTGTATTAAAGCTATCCAGTCGAAGATAGCATGCTAACTCTTATCAATTCCCCTCAGGGGAAAATGCACCTTAAATTTTTTTTTTACTTTTCGATACAATTTATTATATTATCCATTCCTTCCTGCTTCAGACGCAAGGAACTCCTTCATTAGTGTAGTTTACTTTTTTAGATAGTTAGGACTGAAGGTGTTCCCTTTGTCATGGTATTTTTTTGTTTAATATACAGCTATTTATCCCCAAACAAGAGCCGAGACTGAAGTTTTTAAGCATTTTAAAAACAAACAAAAACAGATACCATACCAAAGCACAGCATATAATGTAAGTTTCAGTTGCAATAGCTTTGTTTTTCCTTATATTAAGCTATGTTAAGGTGGACTGTGTTAGGTTTCTTCCCATCTCCTCCATTTTTGCAGGACTAATCATGGGGAAGGAACACGAATACGGAACAATCCTTGCTGAAGCTGCAGTCGGAAAAGCTTGCAGTTTGCAATCCGCAAGGCTGCACAGCCAGTGCGGCGAAGGTCTGATGGAAATAATGGTTTAGTATGGTGCCACGTTCCTGTGCTCCTTTTAAACTCTCTAACGTAGTCATAATTGGTACCTAAAGTTAAATAAAAAACAGAAATTCATTGTACACTCAGTTACACAGCATCAAGCAATTTAAGTCTAATGACGCCAATATATTTCCAGATCAATGGAAGAACAAAAACTGTTCTGATCAATTTCTGAATATGTTGGCAGAACAGTTTTCAAAAGAAAAGCTGAGAAAAACTTGTTTTAGAAGAACAAAACAAAGGAAAGAGCAACAACAAATTTGGGACCCATTTTACCTTATTTTCTCAGTTACACATAGGTAGCTATGAAAGTAAATTAAAAATCTTTCCAGAGCCAGTAGAGAGGTAGGTGACATCAAGAGTAATTAGTTTCAAACGTTGGTACAGGCAATGCCAATTTTAGAAGCTATAATGTTTGAGGATTTCAAAACACCAGTGGGATGGGTTCTTTGCTGGAAGATGGAGCACTCCATGTGAAAAGAGAACATCCAGGAAAAAGAAGGTTTAGCAATTACGATTAAAATATGTATGTTGTGTTCATATGACACCTAGTTTCTGTTGTGACAGAGCATCATTTTGGGCAAGTTCCAAAGCAAATAATTATAATACAGGTCTTTGAAAAAACAAGTAGAAAACAAAGTCAGACATTCACCACAAGTAAGGAATAGGTCCATATACTTCAGAAGCTAAAGAGAGACGTTCTGTGGCTGTACAAATCAATATCCTATACGGATGTACTGAACTAATTCTTTAATGTTTCAGAGACCAGTATCCCCCTCTAATCATTACTGGAAGTGCCATGCATATCTGCTCTTCTTTTTTTAAACTACTATAAAGATTTCTTAGTATTTGCTTGGCAACTATGCCAGCTCTGTGTGTCAGATGTAAATTGCACATTTATAAAATACTTAGGAAAAAAGAGCCCTATGTGAAAAACTAAGCTTTTGATCAGTTATACAGACTGTTTTATAACAGTACTAAGAAAATACAAACACTCACTGTCATGTTTACAAATTATTAACTCCCAGATTTTTATTATATTTAATGTGTTTCACCTGCCTCTTAAGAATTCCTTGAGAAATAAAAAAAAAGTTATTTTATAAATGTTTTAGAAATGTTTATAGTTTTTAGAAAAATTACTTTTAGAACATGGTTCCCTGCTTTTTCCTCATTCTTCCTCCTCTTTAGCATTGCCATTTTGCTTTAAAGTTATAATCTATTCAGATACATATCAAAGGTCAGGATTTTTTCATTCAAACAGTAAAAAATTACATCTTGAAGAGATAAACTTGTAACACTAGTTTCTAAAATGTTTCCTACATAACTTCATTATTCCCCTCTCTTTCAAATGTGTGGTGATTGTCATTGGTATATATTCTCTTCGTAACATTTACCAGTGCAAAGAAGCAATGACATTGTTGCAGAAATCTCCGCAGCATAATCTTACTACGAGTTATTATTGTTACTCAAATTTGTAGGCTAGTCAGATGCACCAAGTTGCTGACATACCAATGACAATGATTTTGAGGAACAGTTATGAGGTTGCTTCTCTATTGTACACACAAATCCAAGAACTTGCTGTTAGCCTTGGTCTATTTTCCTAACCTTAGCAGCAGTAATCAAACAATATCCTAAAAGAATTCTTAAATCTTCTGTGGCATTTTAAATCGTGTTGGTGCTCAGAAACACAAACTTAGGATTCCCAGTCAAAAGGCTAAATTCTGCTGTTAGTTATCTGTCAATTTAACTTAACAACCTCCCCTCCCCTGCAAGGTCAATGGCAACTAAGAGCACAATGTGACTCAAAATCTTGAAACCTGGACCAAAATATAAAAATCTTACTCTTTTATTCTAAGAAATCAATTTAAATAATTTTAAAAACATAAGAAAATTAGAAGAAAACAAGCAACCTGAAGTTACTAGTTCTGATTCTAACCTGTATCAAGATCTCCAATGACGTAAATACTGGCCCCAATAGGTACAGCTCCATACACAAAGGAAGAACTGGCTGGGATGCATAAATTCTGATCATTTAGATAAATCCACCTGTAAGAAAAAGCAAAAATTTTGTATATGAATTATTGACAAGATCTGTGAGCTAAAAACTCAGACGCTTTTCGACAAACAGTTTTGCCAATTATAAACGTAAGCAAAATCATGCAAACTGACATTTTAGAAAGAGGCTCCCACTGGGAATTGGGCATCCAAGTTCCTTAGTCCTTGTTGATCAGCAAATATATTGTGGAATAAGCTATTCAGTTATTCCACAACAGTTCCCTGTGTGGACGTTATTCCAGAATTCCACATGGAGAGCTATTCTGAAATAGCTTATTCCACAACAGCTATGCCGGTCAATTTCCCTGGGTAGACAAGACTTCAGCAAGCTTTGAAAAGTCTCAGTCTTTAATACTTGCTTTTACATCTATGCTGATTTTAGGACACAGTACAGGAAATAGCAAGCTCTTATACTATGTTTTTGTTACCAGGCACTCCCCGTATCTCCCCTCTCTAAAATTCTCATGCCAACCTTGTAGTCCTACTCAGTCATCGTCAGAGGTAAATTATTACTTAAGAAGTATGCAGCAGTTGATGAGTTTTATTTTCAAACCAGGAACAGGAGAGTAGATACTCAGACTGCTAGTGGATTTTTGGTAAGTGAATGAAATGTCTAGCCTTTTCGGAGAGGAAGACAGTTTTTCCAATTTTATATCATGCTCTATTTGGTTTCCACCCCTGTTGAAATACTAGGAATCACAGTTGTTTTCTCATTAAAAGGATCCTCCATCTTCAACACCATGTCAGTCTGACTTTCTTACTGACTGAAGAAGACCAATTGTTCCTACAGATACCCTTGCAAGCCAGAAAACTAATGTGCATTCACAACAAATATGCTGACAAGACTGGTTTATACAGTTGTGTGATTGTAAATACTTAAAGTACAGAGCTGCCAATTTAATTGTCTCTTCCATGGTTTTGAAGCAAATCTACAGATTTGCCACATTTCTACAGATGCTGATATACTTTTATTTACAGTTCAGTGCAGAATAATCAAGACTACTTAAAGGTAACCTTACATAGGCCATAAAGGACAATATGGGTAAGGAAAAGAACTTTTTGGGGAAAAAAAAATTTACAGGAATCCTGAAGATTTTGAATAAAATGCCTGGAGATTTAAGGAAAAATATCCCCACAGATGTTGCTGACACTTTTGTATTCCTGTACCGTCCCCATCCATTACTCAAAAGTAATTCTTTCATGATTCAACTCAATCAATTTGAGGGGAGGCTGATACACAAATAAGTTATTTTAGAAAGAAACAGAACAATTTGTAAGGGCTGATTAAGAATCAGACGCCTACATTTCTACTTTGCTCTAAGCTTTCGTATGTATCGTATGAAAGAAGCTTACTCCAATCTCACGGTTCAGTACATTCGGATTTATATCTTTAAAACAAGCAAATAGCATCATACTTTGTTTAAAACGAGGAGACAGGATGGTCTTGTGCTTAGGTACAAGGCTAAAAGTCAGGAGACTTGGGTTGTATTCTTTTGGACAAGTCACTTAATCTCTCCAAAATATCCTTTCTAAATCACCACTGATCTGCAACACCTTGGTAAACATACCAGTGCATTACCAGGGTCAGTGCTAATACTGTAAATAATTTGTTTAAAATCCATCCTTTTATAGAGGCCCAACCTTCAAACCTGGAGGGGGAGGGAGGGGGAAGGGGGAAAGTAAATAAGTTAGTCCACTAAAAAAATTGTAGGTTTCAGAGTAGCAGCCGTGTTAGTCTGTATTCGCAAAAAGAAAAGGAGTACTCGTGGCATCTTAGAGACTAACAAATTTATTTGAGCATAAGCTTTCGTGAGCTACAGCTCACTTCATTGGATGCATTCGATGGAAAATACAGTGAGGAGATTTATATACACACACAGAGAACATGAAAAAATGGGTTTTATCATACACACTGTAAGGAGAGTGATCACTTAAGATGAGCTATTACCAGCAGGAAGGGGGAGAGGGAGGAGGAAAACCTTTTATGGCGATAATCAAGGTGGGCCATTTCCAGCAGTTAACAAGAACGTCTGAGGAACAGCGCGGGGTGGGGTGGGGGGGGAGAAATAGTTTTACTTTGTGTAATGACTCATCCATTCCCAGTCTCTATTCAAGCCCAAGTTAATTGTATCCAGTTTGCAAATTAATTCCAATTCAGCAGTCTCTCATTGGAGTCTGTTTTTGAAGTATTTTGTTGAAGAATAGCCACTCTCAGGTCTGTAATCGAGTGACCGGAGAGACTGAAGTGTTCTCTGACTGGTTTTTGAATGTTCTAATTCTTGACATCTGATTTGTGCCCATTTATTCTTTTACGTAGAGACTGTCCAGTTTGACCAATGTACTGGCAGAGGGGCATTGCTGGCACATGATGGCATATATCACATTGGTAGATGCACAGGTGAATGAGCCTCTGATAGTGTGGCTGATGTGATTAGGCCCTATGATGGTGTCCCCTGAATAGATATGTGGACAGAGTTGGCAACGGGCTATGTTGCAAGGATAGGTTCCTGGGTTAGTGATTCTGTTGTGTGGTTGCTGGTGAGTATTTGCTTCAGATTGGGGGGCTGTCTGTAAGCAAGGACTGGCCTGTCTCCCAAGATCTGTGAGAGTGATGGGTCGTCCTTCAGGATAGGTTGTAGATCCTTGATGATGCATTGGAGAGGTTTTAGTTGGGGGATGAAGGTGATGGCTAGTGGCGTTCTGTTGGGCATGTCCTGTAGTAGGTGACTTCTGGGTACTCTTCTGGCTCTGTCAGTCTGTTTCTTCACTTCAGCAGGTGGGTATTGTAGTTGCAAGAATGCTTGATAGAGATCTTGTAGGTGTTTGTCTCTGTCTGAGGGGTTGGAGCAAATGCGGTTGTATTGTAGAGCTTGGCTGTAGACAATGGATCGTGTGGTGTGATCTGGATGAAAGCTAGAGGCATGTAGGTAGGAATAGCGGTCAGTAGGTTTCTGATACAGGGTGGTGTTTATATGACCATTGCATATTAGCACCGTAGTGTCCAGGAAGTGGATCTCTTGTGTGGACTGGTCCAGGCTGAGGTTGAGGATGGGATGGAAATTGTTGAAATCATGGTGAAATTCCTCAAGGGCTTCTTTTCCATGGGTCCAGATGATGAAGATGTCATCAATGTAGCGCAAGTAGAGTAGGGGCATTAGGGGACGAGAGCTGAGGAAGCGTTGTTCAAAGTCAGCCATAAAAATGTTGGCATACTGTGAGGCCATGCGGGTACCCATTGCAGTGCCACTGATTTGAAGGTATACATTGTCTCCAAATGTGAAATAGTTATGGGTGAGGACAAAGTCACAAAGTTCAGCCACCAGGTTAGCCGTGACAGTATCGGGGATACTGTTCCTGACGGCTTGTAGTCCATCTTTGTGTGGAATGTTGGTGTAGAGGGCTTCTACATCCATAGTGGCTCGGATAGTGTTTTTAGGAAGATCATCGATGGACTGTAGTTTCCTCAGGAAGTCAGTGGTGTCTCGAAGATAGCTGGGAGTGCTGGAAGAGTAGCGCCTGAGGAGGGAGTCTACATAGCCAGACAATCCTGCTGTCAGGGTGCCAAGGCCTGAGATGATGGGGCATCCAGGATTTCCAGGTTTATGGATCTTGGGTAGCAGATAGAATACCCCAGGTCGGGGTTCCAGGGGTGTGTCTGTGTGGATTTGTTCTTGTGCTTTTTCAGGGAGTTTCTTGAGCAAATGCTGTAGTTTCTTTTGGTAACCCTCAGTGGGATCAGAGGGTAATGGCTTGTAGAAAGTGGTGTTGGAGAGCTGCCTAGTAGCCTCTTGTTCATATTCTGACCTATTCATGATGACGACATCAGCTCCTTTGTCAGCCTTTTTGATTATGATGTCAGAGTTGTTTCTGAGGCTGTGGATGGCATTGTGTTCTGTATGGCTGAGGTTATGGGGCTAGTGATGCTGCTTTTCCACAACTTCAGCCCGTGCATGTCAGCAGAAGCACTCTATGTAGAAGTCCAGGCTGCTGTTTCGACCTTCAGGAGGAGTCCACCCAGAATCCTCCTTTTTGTAGTGTTGGAAAAGAAGCCCTTGAGGAATTCCACCATGATTTCAACAATTTCCATCCCATTTTCAACCTCAGCCTGGACAAGTCCACACAAGAGATCCACTTCCTGGACACTACGGTGCTAATACGCAATCGTCACAAACACCACCCTATATCAGAAACCTACTGACTGCTATTTCTACCTACATGCCTCTAGCTTTCATCCAGATCACACCACACGATCCATTGTCTACAGCCAAGCTCTACAATACAACCGCATTTGCTCCAACCCCTCAGACAGAGACAAACACCTACAAGATCTCTATCAAGCATTCTTACAACTACAATACCCACCTGCTGAAGTGAAGAAACAGATTGACAGAGCCAGAAGAGTACCCAGAAGTTACCTACTACAGGACAGGCCCAACAAAGAAAATAACAGAACGCCACTAGCCATCACCTTCATCCCCCAACTAAAACCTCTCCAACGCATCATCAAGGATCTACAACCTATCCTGAAGGACGACCCATCACTCTCACAGATCTTGGGAGACAGGCCAGTCCTTGCTTACAGACAGCCCCCCAACCTGAAGCAAATATTCACCAGCAACCACACACCACACAACTGAATCACTAACCCAGGAACCTATCCTTGCAACAAAGCCCGTTGCCAACTTTGTCCACATATCTATTCAGGGGACACCATCATAGGGCCTAATCACATCAGCCACACTATCAGAGGCTCGTTCACCTGCGCATCTACCAACGTGATATATGCCATCATGTGCCAGCAATGCCCCTCTGCCATGTACACTGGCCAAACTGGACAGTCTCTACGTAAAAGAATGAATGGACACAAATCAGATGTCAAGAATTAGAACATTCAAAAACCAGTCGGAGAACACTTCAGTCTCTCCGGTCACTCGATTACAGACCTGAGAGTGGCTATCCTTCAACAAAAAAAACTTCAAAAAATAGACTCCAATGAGAGACTGCTGAATTGGAATTAATTTGCAAACTGGATACAATTAACTTAGGCTTGAATAGAGACTGGGAGTGGATGGGTCATTACACACAGTAAAACTATTTCCCCATGTTATTGCTCCCCCCCACCTCACCCCGCGCTGTTCCTCAGACGTTCTTGTTAACTGCTGGAAATGGCCCACCTTGATTATCACCATAAAAGGTTTTCCTCCTTCCCCCCCCTTCCTGCTGGTAATAGCTCATCTTAAGTGATCACTCTCCTTACAGTAAAAAAAGAAAAGGAGTACTTGTGGCACCTTAGAGACTAACAAATTTATTTGAGCATAAGCTTTCGTGAGCTACAGCTCACTTCATCGAAAGCTTATGCTCAAATAAATTTTTTAGTCTCTAAGGTGCCACAAGTACTCCTTTTCTTTTTAAAAAATTGTGGTATCTTCCTCTGTGTTGAGACTGTTCAATGGGCTCAAACTACTTTGGAAATATCTTTAAAAAAGTGCTTCAGGGACACTATGCTGCATTCCAAGTTTCATCCAGAGTAAATTTTTATAGAACAGTTATAAATCCCTGAAAACGATGCGTTTGTAAATGGAAACAGCTGTTCAAACTTAAGAGCTGTGTAGCAGCACAATTGAGAAACCTCAGAATTTAACAGTTGTTGCATCACTTCACCTTGAATAATGCACCCTTTTAAAACTCATCATTTTAGTTCTAAACTGCCATGTATATATTACATTGAATTCATCAGCAAGGCAGTCATGCAATACTGAGGTTTGTCAATAGAAGGTTCATTGATAGAGTAATAACTACATTATTGTTTCCCTAGTTGATTTGAAACATTTGAATTATTACAGTATGGATGGTAGTTTTCTTTCCACTGTTTACAGGCAACATAGGTAATACACATTGTAATTGCTACCTTTTCCAGGGATCTGGTGGTGATAAAATGTATTAACCCCCCCCAACATGTCCAACTACAGTTGGGACTAATGTTAGCGAAGGACTTCTTTCCTCCAGTTTGCATTCCCACTGTCCGCTACATCAGCCTTCCTCAAGTGTTGTCTTAAGATGATGAGCTTTCGAGCATACCTTGAAAGTTAACATGGATGGATAAGAAAATTGTAAAGTCATGGGGCCCGCCCTTACAGAGAACAGCCTGCCAACAGCTCCCTCCTACGGCCAAGGGTAGCTCCAGTTTGAGTGCTTCCACTGATCTCAGCTGTGGTAGTATGGTATAGAGAGAAAGGGGCAGGGTTTTTTTTAGTTTGTTCCCATGCCCTAGTCCCCCTCACACGAAACTTTTATGAAAGGTGGATACATATATCTGCGCTGCCTGATTCTCTCCATCCCCCAAGTTAACTTGACACAGCCTATCGGGTCCCTTCAAGTCTACAAGTATAGGTTTCAAGATCAGCTGAAATTTACGAAAGATCCAATTACTCTGCTTGTGGCTGCTCACTCTAGTTCCCATAGAAATTCACAGTGAATCACTATAATCTGGAAAAAGGACTATTCAGTCTAATTCACCACTGCAGTCTGACTTTAAAATGGTTGGGTTTTATTCATTTATATAGCACCAACTGGTACAACATCTGGGCATCTCACATTATTTAACAAAAACAAACCACATACACAATGTAATTTGTGTATAGGGAGAAAGCCACAGCCAGTTCTGCAGGAGCCCAAGGACAACATTCACAATGAAAGGCAACATGAGACAACTTCTCTTATCACAGCACTCTAGAAAAGTTCAACTGTGACCTACCAGAATAGTTGCGTTCACACTACCCTGCGGACTACAAACTCGTGAATCAGAGGAAGAGAGAGTTTACAGACAAACACCCTCTGCTGCAAACACACTGCTTCCCTTCTGTACCCCTGTGGGAGCTGTATGGAAACAACCCCTTACTGTTTTTGGCAATTTTACATCTCTTTGCATGAATGAAGGGGATTCTGCAGAAAGCACCAGATCTTGTTATAGCTCTCATTTATGGCTGCAGCTGAAGAGATATGGGGCAGAAGAGCAACCTTCTACCATCAGCTACCCCCTTACAGAGCAGACACTTTAGGAGGGCGCTTCATTGCGTCTCTTCCACCTCCCTTACTGAAGGACGGTCAGGGAGGCATAGATTCTAAGATTTCATTTTTGCTTCCACCTACTGCAAGGAATGCACATACCAATATTTTCACTACATCCGAGAATCTCATTCTGGATTAGATCTAGATAAACTGACAAAAATTTTAAATTTGAATAAAAGGCAAATGCGGGGGGGGCAGGGAGGAAGGGGAATTAAATTCGATTTACAATAAAAAAAATAAGACTACTTTGAGTAGGAGGAAGTACTGGGGTTGTCAACCCTCCAGGATTGGCCTGGAGTCTCCAGGAATTAAAGATTATGTTGTGATGAAATCTTCAGGAATTCATCCAACCAAAGTTCGCAACCCCTAGGAAGTACACCAGTACAGAAAGGTACGCTGAATATGCAGAAGCGTGAGACCTTTTCACAACTCCACTGAAAACATGTTCTTTCTTAATGGACCTGGCGTCAGTTTGTGCTGGGAAATCACATGAATCAATTCAGTTTTTGGGTTCATTTACACAAGGAACTCAGAGATTATGAGCCTCTGTGACCCTAAAACTAGCTGAGAGCCCAATAGCTTTTCTAGTGTGGATTGGAACCAAAAATAGAAATAATAGAAGCTGTAATTGCTCATGCAAATTATGTATTTAAAAAATAGCCAAATTTTTCAGGAATGATTACAGCAGTTCTAACAGTTAAGCAAGGAAGCAACAAAAACAGGAAGGGCAAGAGGTCATTTTTCATCAGAGTTTGATTAGATTCCAGTTTACTGTAGGTTGCTTATTTGCCTGCTGTTTGCACAGTATGCAAATATACTGTACTGAGAAGTTCACAATATGCAAGAGCTACAAAGTACTTTTTTGTAGGCTACTCTTTTGGGCACTTATTTTCTGCAAATCGGTCTGCTGAAATCAAACTGAAGGAAGAGGCAGTGACAGCTTCCTTTGTAACTGTAGACAGAGTTGATAGATAAGGCATGTAAGACTAACATATGTTTGTATGTCTCCATTGAAGATGATGGGGGAGGGAGAAGGACACTTGAGCTTTTCATTTTTTTTAAAGCAGTAAGTGAATACACATAAGACATGGCCCAAACAGCTGTAATTCATAATAAGAATTGGTAAGGGTTCTAATTCTGAATTAAAAGTGAAGTACAGAGACAGAATATAGCAGTTTACATGAAAAATACTCTGTCTAAAGCGTGTACTTACTGTGAACACAATCCTTATAAATAAAAAAAAGTGTCTATTTTCAAATTTTACTTTATACATTTGACAGCACTTCATGCATCGTCCGTATCTCCTTTACTCATACTGAAGATATCCTGGTACATTTCATGGGAGCATTTTTCTTTTTCTGGTTATAAATATTTTGTTGCAAATTAAAAAAAAAAATCTGTGCACATCCTATTTAAAGGCTTCTCTTTCTATCAAATACTGGAATATTATAGAAATTAGTCAGTCATTTTTAAAAATTCAGTTTAACAAGGCATCACTTCTAACACAGCCAAAAAAAATGCATACAAATTTTAATAGTGCCTCTCAACCCAGAGACTCTCAAATCCAGTGTACAGAACACCAGTGCCATGCAGCAGTTTATGGGGTCGAGGGCAGAGCCAGGAAGTCAGCTTTCTCACAGAATGTGGCACTATATGTTGGAGGAATGCAGAATTCTTATGAAAGACTTAGGGCCATTCTGTACGTTTTTGAATGGAGTCATAGGATCCCCAATACCCACATTAAACAGGCAAAATCTTTGCTTAAAGTCATCATCCAAATTCTCCCATCGCCACACCTGATACACCAGGGTGAGCTGGATGTCACTCAACAGATAAAACTTTGGAGACATGAAAGACTGAGTTGCCTTGATCTGTGGGTCTTGAGAGTTCGGACACAAAGTCTGATGCTACATCACAAAGCCACCCCCACCCCATCTTTTCAAAAACTTCCTTTAAAGCTATCTAAATATATCTAAACTGTTTTAACTTGGACATACAGTTCACAACCGAACTCAAACAATGTGGATAATAGAACAATCTCAAGAGGCCTGGAGAGCAAAATACATTACCTACATACTGTCAGTCAAATTCATACGTCTAGATGAAAGATCATTCCAAAACCAAACTGATTTAGAATTTTAAAAAGTGAGATTATCGGATATAGCAACACTTAAGACGTCATGAGGACTACTAAAAACTATTTAATCTTGTGCACATCATATTATAGTGTATGCTGACACTCCACCTTGCTTCCCTTTAAAAGCTCTGAAAGCTATTTTATTACTTGTCTTTATAATTAAGTTTTGTACAGGTCTCAACATTTAGATGTTTGTTTCTAAAAATGCCTCATCTGGTATGAGGAGATGTAGGCAAACTGCTAGGCATTATAGAAGTTTGTGACCACAGAAAAAGATAGTAATTTAGGTGGGGGCAGAGGGAGAACTATGAATACTAAAACCATATGTGGCAGCCTATTGTCAGAGTGAGGTAAAAACATTAACAAATTAAGGCCTCGCTCCTGCAATTCAGTTCATACCTTCTGCTTCCATACCAATGCACCCTTGAGCCTGTGCAGATCAGTTAACCAAAATGAGGCCCAAGTTCTCAAGTAACAAGATCCAGGAGTTGGAATGCTACTGAAGGGGTGAGGGCTGTAAGAAGGGGATTGGATAATCCTGCACATATATGTTGCTATATAACTAATAAATATTATTAATATCAAATGGCTGAGTTGACAGCTGGGGATTTATTGAGAAAAATTTGTTTACATTCACAAAAGGAGATGTACTTCATGACAATGTACAGACTATTCCAACATCTGCTACCTGTAACTAACCTCAAATCTCCACAATCTGCAAGTATGCAGCAGCTGTCATTTTTCTGCTTCTCTCAGAGCTGTTGGGCCAAAACAGGCAAAGTTTTTGTTGTTGTTTTAATTCATTTTTGGGGCCCATTTACATTTCGATTTCCTGCTGTGAACGTATGAATGAGAACGTGAGAATCTTCCCGTCAATAGCCTAAAGATGTTTATTCATGCAGCAAACTGTAGAAGGGGATGTTGCTATCACCACAAGTGAAAGCCAGAGACCAGAAAACATTTAGTTTCTGTCTACACAACAGTAATTGGCTCTCTGTGGTACAGTACACAAAAATCAACAGAAAAAGTCTAAAAGGTTTTTTGCAAGTATCTTCCCAAAATATGTACATTATGCACTAATCTCATTTCTGCTCCTCCATTTAACACAGAGGCGAAATCCCAATTATATTGCCTTAAACTTAACACTCTGGATAGCTGTGAGTCATATGCATACACACCAACACCACTGCAGCTTTAGTCAGAAAATAAGTGGTTCCAATATCATCCATGCATTTTAACTAGACACAAATTTTGAAGTGCACCGTCTTTCTAATGGTATTGGGATCTGAGATGTGTTTTCTCTTCCTTTATATGAGGGAAGCCTTTTTGTAGGGACATCTTCAAAGCATGCAGTTTCCTTCACAATCCCCCTACTGTGGGAACACGTAAATTGTCCAGTGACAAACTACTATGCAGTTAAGAGAAGATGGATTAATTAGAGGCAAACAGGTAAAGATTTAATATTTGTGTATATCATAGTAATGACATACTGTTGAATCAGTCTTAATATGAGGAGCAAATGTTACTAATTTAATTCAAAACTCATGCTCAGCAGAGTGTTAGTGAAGTTATAATGATGTATATAACAAAGCATATCTTTTATAGGACACATGTGGAAGATTCTGTACTCCAAGCAAAGCAGTACAGATATTTTTTATTATTATTAGAATATATTATCCACAGATTTGAACAATTATTTAAATGTCAGCCTTCCACTCAAATTCAAGTAATGAAAAGTAGGAACTGACAAGGCTGAATTAGATGAGAAAAATGAGTTTTACACGTTTTTCCAGTGGCAGTCAGCTTATCCTCATTTTGTTTCATTTTGAAACTTAACACACACTGTATTATATCAGTAACAAGATCACTTCATTATACCAGCAATCTTTCTTCCAAGAATATGAGCACTATCGAGGCACTATAAAAAGTGTTTTGTTTCGTAAAATGCAGCCTCTTTGTATACAGTCTTTTTGAAATAGATGTAACTGCAATAGTTATAACTTCACTGAGCTCTAAAATGCTTTTAATGACTAAGATGAACTATATTCAAGTTATGCAGCATTCTGAATGTATTTGAAACACTCAGTGACTGCTTATCTTCATTACCAAGATTTATTCAACTAAAATATCATATGGTAATATAGCACCCTCTTCTGGTAAACAGCATTATAAAAAAAATACTATCCTTTCTAGCTGTGGTTACTGAAGCTACCATACCATCTAAGACAGGAAGCATAAGTTTCAAAGTGGAATATTACCATCATTTACTTCTGGACTATGGGCCAAATTTTTATCTTGGTCTTCATCACTTCTCCATTTTTGCAGGCACCAATAAACCTAGTATAATTTTACACTTGTGCTTCAAGATGCTTAGAATTCCAGGTCCATAAATGCACTCTTAGTTATTGGCATCTGCAAGAAAAGGAGGCTATTGTCTGAAATCCTGGCCCAGATGATGACTAAAAAGAAAGCGAAGGTTATTTTTTTCTGCGGGGAGGGAAAGAGCTCTTATAGTCTTGAGAGATACTCTTTAAAAATTTGACAAGTTCAATTAACATTGACAGTTACAGTACTACTAATTTGTCTTTTCCTTTACTAGTTTTACAAGAGTCAATACCAAAACTTACTATAAAGAAACCCATCATTCTAACTGCTGAATAGTTTAGCTTTACTCAGTTGAATAGAATCTACTGTGGTTCCCTCATCTAACGTCTCTGCCCAAAAGTGGCATCCTTGGAAGAGTTTTTAAACCATTGCCAGTTATCAACATTAGTACTAAACCCACTAAGAAGCAATGACAACAATTCACGGTCATCCCATCCATAGCCAAAACTTTTTAGAAAACTTTAACATGAATCAATCAGCATTGCTGGAAGTTTTAAAATGATTATGTTAACATAGGATCTGGAGTCCTACTCCAAACAACTTTTCAGAAACAGATGCAACCTGGAAGCATTTCAGTACAAAAGAGTGGCAGTCAGTGGGGTGGGTGTTTAACACAATTTCAGAAGCTAGTTCTTTCTTTTCTGAGCCCCCAACCCCCTTGTCATTTTTGTTGGTTTATAATCACGTTTTCCCCAAAGCCTCTCTCCCCTCTATTGCTATATGAAGGGACCATGGAAGCAACAGGAGACACCTATTACAGTTGGACTATACACAAAGTAAACAAACTGGAAAAAATATAGAAAAAGTTATTTTTCTTTTAGGTTATTTCAGTTATAGTCATCTTGAGTTTTACTTGTAACTACAGGTAAAACATTTTCATACCAAAGTTGACGATGTCACTTTAAATCTCCATCTTCAGAGATAAAAATCAACCTAGATCCCACTATTTTATTTTCATGTTATGGAAAGCCCACAAGTCTTTAAATATAAAGACAAGGTCTTGAGACATGAACATTTTTATCCTCTCTATCCCCACCAGCTCACTCCTTGAAAGTATCACAAATCTTGTTTCAGATTATAAAAACTATAGCACATTCCTGATTTATAGTGAAATAAGGAGAGAAAGAAACACAGCAGATATTAGACCTTGTAAGTTATGAACAACCAGGAATTATGCACAGCCATTAATTTGCTAACAGCCACTTCCTTTGGTAAAACTGATACCACAGGTAGAAATATCTAGGTCAGTTTGTTTGAGGTAAGAGGAAAAAGAATAATTGGCATTTGTTGAAAAATTACATGAACTGCAATGCTCTATTACACCACAAGGGGAGAAAAAGAGTAAGAGCGGAGTTAGAGATTTTCTAGGTCTACTCCTAGAACTACTTACCTTTTAAACTCATCATGATAGAATTCAGATTTGCATGTCACCATCTCACTGGCCTGATTATCATCACGACTTCTGACTCCACCAAATACATAAAGCTCTGAGGCAACTCCACATGCCACTGCCCCAAATCTGAGAGCCAAAAGGAGAAAGAAACAAAATTTTTATATACATCACACACACACACACACCTATAACCCTGTACATGCCCTAGCACAATTCTCTAGCTCTTCCATATTCAGCAGAATTAGATCAAGTAATATTTAAAACCATTCATAAGTCATTGTACAAAATAATAGAGCAGCAGAGTATCTCTTTGGAGACAAAGCTCCAAGTTCAAATTCAGTATGAATTGTAATACTGACAATACCATTTATGTTTTTCATCCTGTATAATAGCAGTAATTCTTGCAACACAGGAAGTCTACATGAAACAACCATCTTTGGCCACAGATCCTCAGCTGCAACTGAGAAGTATCCAGTGCTCCTAGGAGCAAAGGGGTCAAAGGTGGCTTAGACCATGGAATTGTCAGAGAATACTGCTCTAAACTGCAGTAGCAATAGGAGAACCAAAGGACTGTCAGCTGCCAGAAATCACTGGGGCCTACACAATGGTGCCCTGGCTATCCCCTTTCCCATCCCACCTCTCCAGCACTACACCTGAGGCAGCAGCTACTATGACAGCTTCACACCACCCGACAATTAAGTGAGACACAGGGAATCCACCTTCAGGCCACTTTTGCCAACTTTAGGACTGATCTGGAGGATGGTGTGGATTGCACTCTCAGCAAATTTGCGGATGATACTAAACTGGGAGGAGTGGTAGATACGCTGGAGGGGAGGGATAGGATACAGAAGGACCTAGACAAATTGGAAGATTGGGCCAAAAGAAATCTAATGAGGTTCAATAAGGATAAGTGCAGGGTCCTGCACTTAGGATGGAAGAATCCAATGCACCGCTACAGACTAGGGACCGAATGGCTCGGCAGCAGTTCTGCGGAAAAGGACCTAGGGGTGACAGTGGACGAGAAGCTGGATATGAGTCAGCAGTGTGCCCTTGTTGCCAAGAAGGCCAATGGCATTTTGGGATGTATAAGTAGGGGCATAGCGAGCAGATCGAGGGACGTGATCGTTCCCCTCTATTCGACACTGGTGAGGCCTCATCTGGAGTACTGTGTCCAGTTTTGGGCCCCACACTACAAGAAGGATGTGGATAAATTGGAAAAAGTACAGCGAAGGGCAACAAAAATGATTAGGGGTCTAGAGCACATGACTTATGAGGAGAGGCTGAGGGAGCTGGGATTGTTTAGTCTGCAGAAGAGAAGAATGAGGGGGGATTTGATAGCTGCTTTCAACTACCTGAAAGGGGGTTTCAAAGAGGATGGCTCTAGACTGTTCTCAATGGTATCAGATGACAGAACGAGGAGTAATGGTCTCAAGTTGCAATGGGGGAGGTTTAGATTGGATATTAGGAAAAACTTTTTCACTAAGAGGGTGGTGAAACACTGGAATGCGTTACCTAGGGAGGTGGTAGAATCTCCTTCCTTAGAGGTTTTTAAGGTCAGGCTTGACAAAGCCCTGGCTAGGATGATTTAACTGGGACTTGGTCCTGCTTTGAGCAGGGGGTTGGACTAGATGACCTTCTGGGGTCCCTTCCAACCCTGATATTCTATGATTCTATGATTCTATGCTTTGCATTACCAGAATGGCACAAAACAGCCTCAACTTACCAAATGACCCGGGCCTTAGTGTTAAAACAGCTTCACAAGCTGTTGACTAGTAAACATACACTAATGTCAGTCACGCACACAACCACACTGAAATTAATTTTAAAAAATAAGTGGGTTTGGACCATGTTTTTAAATCTATATTATTTTTGGTTTTAAATGATAAACAAGTGTCCTCGTAACCTGGATGTGCATGTGCATCTTATTCACCTTCTCTCTTTTAGTGGACAGATGGCTGTCCATTGCTGAGTCCGAGGGTCGTAACATTCAACAGATTCAAACAGTTTTCCATAGGAGCCTCCGCCCATGGCATAGATTTTCTTCTTCATAGCTGAATAGCAGCCAATCTTTAAAAAAAGAAAAAAATCAGAAGTTGAAATCTACAGTACCTTAAACAGACAATGTTCCGTGTTCTAGATGTGGCAATAAATTCATTGTTCAGTAGTCAGCCAGTCTCACTAATACAACACAATCTGAGCAGTAAGGAAGCAATTTCTAACAATAAATAAATAATACTGAATTTCTAGTTTTCAGCATAAGAACAACATTTGCATTTGCTTGGAAAAGAAAAGAAAACAAGTTCACATTGAGTTACACACCCCATTTTCACTTAGAATTACTCTGTAGAACCAGTAGAACAAGTACCCCCTAAAACTGCCCCTTATAATTAGCTAAAAATATAAGACTTATAATTGATTGTGGCCACCACCATAAACAACAGTCCATTATCTTATTAATCCCTGTCCAAAGGGAAAGTACAGCAAGAGTGAAGGCAAAGCAATTTTCACATTGGGCTGCGGTTAAGTTTGTACAGTGATGCCTACATTTTAAACTCATTTATTTCCATTTATTATACCTTCTTCAATGATTCCTGAGGTTCTCTTCAACAAAATGTATTGACTGTACAAAAATGCATTACTAACATTTTGCTTAGAAAATAAAGCCAATGAATTAGCTATAGGATATATTAGCTTTCAAATTTTCATTAGTCAGACTGATGTAGTTGCACTAGTTTTTCTTCAAGTTTGTTCATTTTTAGTAATAACATAAAAGAGATCAGACCAAATGAAATAAGATTTTACATTATTTTGAAAGGGAAGTATCATTAAACAAGTAAACAACATGCATAAAAAAGCCCAGCACAAGTACCTTCTTTCATTTTAAAATTAATCACCATTGATGAATATTGCATCTAAGGGAACAATGAAAACTATGGAAAGAAAAAGACATTTGGTTTACCCAAACTGCATCTCAAACAGCAAAGTCTATAAAAATTTGGTCTAGAAAAACATTTTGCTTTGATATATAAATTAAGAGAAGAGAGACTCCTCTTCTCCCCCCACCCCACCCCCATATTATTTTCATTGAGAAATGTTCATTTCAAGTAAAAGCTGTAATATAAACAGTGCAAGTGTTTGAATAGGGACTTTAAAAAGAGTTTAACAATAATGCTTTTCTAAATTATGATCTAGTTCTCTTACCTTTCTAACCATGGTCAGATCTGGCTGCTTGGTCCAGGTCTTGTTATAAATGTCATAACACTCCATAGAGCATAACTCCCTTTCTCCATCCTCACCTCCCAGAATATACAGTATTCCATCAATCTCTACCAAACCAAAATTATGTCGTGCCTATAGGAGACACCAATAAACATTGTAGTAGCATATTTACAACAACAGTAATGGTTGTGTAATCATTTTTAACGCTTGCCCTACTGCAGAAGTTTGTAACTCAGATCACCTCTGTTTAAAAAAAAAAAGTCACGATGCAAAATATCAATCTCCAGAGCAAGTTTTTTATACTCTAATTTAATATAAGAACATAATATAGGACAAATAAGAGCATTAAGTTAAAACAGAGGTTCAGCAAGTGAATTGTAGCATGTTTCTTTAGCATTCAAGGATCTGAGCTATGGACCATGCTCCATTCTTCAACTAATCCGGAAGCAAGAATTTCCCCTTACAGTGACCAGGTCTGGCCAATCAATGCTGCAAACAAACAATCTGGACCCATAATTCCCCATTGGTCCAGCTCTCCTGATGGTAGCAGTGGTGGAACCTGTAGTTTAGTCCGAGTGCAAGTGTTTTTAAACACATTTTCTCTAACCTTATTCACAGTAGGCTGTAAAAACACTGCTACAGGTTCCACCATCATCACCAAAAGAGCTATGCTGAGATCTCCTCAGGTGCAAGGATGAGTTATTTAATGGGAGGCCTTTGGTGAAGAAAATTCTGGAGCACAATCAACTTCTTAAATAAAATAAAATCCTATACCTGCTTAAAAAAATCAACACCCCATAAATGTGACTTTCAGGACCTAAATTCATAAAAAGTGGAATAGTCACTTTTTGATGGCAGCTAAAACATGAAAAAAGAACCCCTCATCCCCACCCACAAAGCCAAGCTGGCAAGTTTAAGATAAGGTTCTAGGCACTATCCATGCGTTGCTCCGACCCCATTTCCTGCCCATCCTTCTGCATGGTCCAATCCTCTCATTATGTTAGATTCTCAATACTATTTTTATATATACACTTTTTTTTTTTAAAAGGCCAATAAACTCTAATGGGTTACTTCATGAACAGAACCAAACACCAGAGTTCATAAGGAATTCTACAGCTTAGCTCCATAGCTAGTTCTTCAGTAACACCCAATGTTTTCCAGTGGCTGCAGTTATTACTAATCCAAGCTTGGCATCTAGGAAATATACAAGAAAAAAAAATCTGCATCATGGCTTTGGTTGGATCAGGTGCAAGCAGCTGGAAAATCAAACTGGTCTATAACTGCATCCTATAAGTACCATCTGTCCATGGTACTTATATGACTCTCATCAACATGGAATCTGAGTGCCTCCAAATCTTTTAGTGTATTTATCCTTACAACATTCCTGTTAGGTAGGGAATTACTATCACCATCATTTTACAGACTGGAAACTGAAGTACAGAGAGGCCAAAAGACTTGCCCAATAGAAGTCTCTGGCAGAGCAGGGATCTTCCAAGTCCTAAGCTAGTGGTCTAACTACTACAGCATCCATCCTCTATTTTTCAAAGGAAAAATAAACCCTCATACAGTTGAGTAGTGATCTTGCCTCGTTCATTGGTGGCAAGGAACTCCATGAATTGGTATCAGGATCATATTTTTCTCCAGAGTTCAGAGTTTCCTTATTTTCATCTTGACCTCCAAGTACAAACAAAAATCCTTCTGTAAAACAAAGTGCATGTGAAGATTTTAAAATGGAAGTCACACCAATACTTGTCACGGGGCATTGAGCTACATCCTGGAAATCATAGGTTCCTAAAAATGCAGTATTGAACTCCAGATTGGCAAAGGATAACGAATGTACTTTTACCTGTGGTTTAACCCATCAGTGCAGACTCTATACTCAAATTCAGCACTGGTCTATCCAGTGCAACACTACTGAACTCATAGTGTGGTTACTTGAGTAAAACATTCCCATAGCGACAGATTCAGCAGACTCCAACAAAATATCAAATTATGATTCCATCAGAGGGAATCCTCACAAAACAAAGCAGCAAACTGGGGGATGGCGGTGGGGGAAACGAACAGGTTCTAGTGCAGCTTGCTCTAAGAAAGCAAACTACATTACAAACTATACCCCGTTTTGACAATCTGGTGAGTTACACTCCATTGGCTTAAAGTAACATGCTGTCATTTACCTGCTGAAAGTACTCCATGGTTGATTCTTGGAATACTCATAGGTGCAAGTTCAATCCAGAGTTGCCTATTAGGATCATAAAGAGGGCACATGCATCGCATCACAGCTGTTGATTTCCGTGACCTGAAAAAGGAGGAAATACAGATGTTATGTATACACATATGAATGAATACTTACAGTCCCAGCCCCACAAAATACTTGAAAAAGGAAAGGAGAATGGACATTATCACCTTAAATCACAACGTAACAAACAGAGAATCTACTTTGGCAGCAAAGAACAATTCCCTCCTCCCCAGTTTGCTGCTTTGTTTTGTCAGGATTCCCTCTGATGGAATCTGCCCTCTTTATGATCCTAATAGGCAACTCTGGATTGAACTTGCCCCTATGAGTATTCCAAGAATCAACCATGGAGTACTTTCAGCAGGTAAATGACAGCATTAGCCAATGAGGAATTTTATGCGGGGTATAGTTTGTAATGTAGTTTGCTTTCTTAGAGCAAGCTGCACTAGAACCTGTTCGTGCCCTCTTTATGATCCTAATAGGCAACTCTGGATTGAACTTGCCCCTATGAGTATTCCAAGAATCAACCATGGAGTACTTTCAGCCCAGTAGAATGAGTTTTAAATGTAACTGAACAGGATGTGTTACTGAGTTTTTATCTATAGTGAGCAAAGGTCAGAGCTGGGTCAGCAAAGAACAATTCCCTCCTCCCCATAAAATTCCTCATTGGCTAATGCTGTCATTTACCTGCTGA
Organism: Dermochelys coriacea; assembly: GCF_009764565.3. Classification (NCBI taxonomy): domain Eukaryota; kingdom Metazoa; phylum Chordata; order Testudines; family Dermochelyidae; genus Dermochelys; species Dermochelys coriacea. Next base: position 33,305,572 of record NC_050079.1, on the reverse strand, counting down.
AAGTACTCCATGGTTGATTCTTGGAATACTCATAGGGGCAAGTACTCCATGGTTGATTCTTGGAATACTCATAGGGGCAAGTTCAATCCAGAGTTGCATCGCATCACAGCTGTTGATTTCCGTGACCCATGGTTGATTCTTGGAATACTCATAGGGGCAAGTTCAATCCAGAGTTGCCTATTAGGATCATAAAGAGGGCACATGCATCATTCTCTGTTTGTTACGTTGTGGCTGGGAGGAGGGAATTGTTCTTTGCTGCCAAAGTAGATTCTCTGTTTGTTACGTTGTGATTTAACTCTGGATTGAACTTGCCCCTATGAGTATTCCAAGAATCAACCATGGAGTACTTTCACAATGAGGAATTTTATATAAAAAGCAGAGTACACTATCATAGAACATTACTGCTGAAAGTACTCCATGGTTGATTCTTGGAATACTCATAGGGGCAAGTTCAATCCAGAGTTGCCTATTAGGATCATAAAGAGGGCACATGCATCGCAAGGTCAGAGCTGGGTCAGCAAAGAACAATTCCCTCCTCCCAGCCCCACAAAATACTTGAAAAAGGAAAGGAGAATGGACATTATCACCTTAAATCACAACGTAACAAACAGAGAATCTACTTTGGCACTGCAGTTAGGTCCTGCTGCAGAGATTTTATATTTTATTAAAATTTAACACTGATCTGAAAAAAAACCCCTGTAAAATAAGCATTGCTTTTGGTGTTCCATATTTATTCTTATTCAGGACTTTCACATCAAACCTGCTCAGTTTACAAGGACACGGTCCCAGCACAAAAGAGCTTACAATCTAAGTTTGTAAACGTACAGGCAAGAGGGAGGGAAGTGGGGAGAATATGTGATGCAAGGTAATTAGATATGGCCCTAGCCAATGAGGAATTTTATATAAAAAGCAGAGTACACTATCATAGAACATTAGTATTTCTTCTCCCAGTAGAATGAGTTTTAAATGTAACTGAACAGGATGTGTTACTGAGTTTTTATCTATAGTGAGCAAAGGTCAGAGCTGGGTCAGCAAAGAACAATTCCCTCCTCCCAGCCCCACAAAATACTTGAAAAAGGAAAGGAGAATGGACATTATCACCTTAAATCACAACGTAACAAACAGAGAATCTACTTTGGCACTGCAGTTAGGTCCTGCTGCTAAAGCAGAGATTTTATATTTTATTAAAATTTAACACTGATCTGAAAAAAAACCCCTGTAAAATAAGCATTGCTTTTGGTGTTCCATATTTATTCTTATTCAGGACTTTCACATCAAACCTGCTCAGTTTACAAGTCTGAACAAAATTTTTCTGGCACCAGCATATGGTACCACAAAAAGTGAGGCAAAAGCCGAAGACACAACAACTATCAACACGAAGGATGTTTTATTCCGAAGTTTGCTATGGAACCACACTGCTATTATAAGGTCTCTCAGAAACCTCACTCAGCCAATCAATGGACTTATGATTAAATGTGATTAGAGCAGTTTTTGTTTGTATGGTGTCTAAGGACTAGGATAATGCTAAATATTTAACAAGTATTAAAATACAAATAAAGATGGATTTTCAGAGGTTTAAGTTAAGTAACTCGTTCACTGAAGAAATCTGACATTCTAAAATGGATCAAACATCAGGGTGTTCTAGGCACATCTAACCATGCTAAAAAGCAAGTTTTGTAAATGTGCTCAATTAATTCAGCACTAAGTGGGCTAATATTAACTTCACTTCTTTATCATTAATAAGACCATAAGAACATAAGACTGACCATACTGGGTCAGAGCAAAGGTCCATCTAGCCTAGTATCCTGTCTTCTGACAGTGGCCAATGCCAGGTGCCCCAGAGGGAATGAACAGAACAAGTAATCATCAAGTGATCCATCCCCTGTCACCCATTCCCAGCTTCTGGCAAACAGAGGCTAAGGACACCATCCCTGCCCATCCTGGCTAATAGCCATTGATGGACCTATCCTCCATGAACTTATCTAGTTCTTAATAGCCTTGGCCTTCACAACATCCTCTGGCAAGGAGTTGCATAGACTGACTGTGTGTCATGTGAAAAAAATACTTCCTTTTGTTTTAAACCTGCTGCCTATTAATTTCATTTGGTGACCCCTAGTTCGTGAGTTAGAAGGAGTAGTAAATAAAACTTCCTTACTTTTTCCACACCAGTCATGATTGTATAGATCTCTATTATATCCCCCCTTAGTCGTCTCTTTTCCAAGATGAAAAGTCCCAGTCTTCTTCATCTCTTCTCATATGAAATCTGTTCCATATCCCTAATAATTTTTGTTGCCCTTTTCTGAACCGTTTCCAATTCCAATATATATTTTTTGAGATGTGGCAACCACATCTGCATGCAGAATTCAAGATCTGTGTGTACCATGGATTTATATAGAAGCAATATAACACAATTTTTATGAAAGTTACCATCGTCCCACTAATTGCTTAAATAGTGCAAGTTATTTCTGTCAGTAACATACTGAATACTTACACTCTTTCTTCACCACCAACAGTCACAATACACTCAGAATAACCTCTGGGCTTGAAAGAGGCTAACATTGCCTCCCCCTGCTGTGGTGGAGTGAGTGGAATGTTGTTACATTCTTTGACAATCTCCCGTACCAGTGGTTCACTCATCATCTGCTCAAGCAAATAAATTGAATCTAATCCTGAAACCCACACTGCTGACATGACATCCTTCAGGTGAACCTAGAGAACCAGAAAAATTAAATATTTCCAGAACAGTTTAAAAGACAGAATTTTGTTCACCATACTTTAGAATATAGCTCCAAGAGAATTCTTATGTGATGTATTTATTTTATACACAGAAAATACTGAAAAATATTTTATGGATAAAACAACTTAATTTCTAAATAAAACTATTTTAGAAAGCACAGTTTAAGTCTCTAGGTCTTGTGGCAAACAATGGTTACTTCCCTCACCCAACAATAAGCTCATACATCAAAAACACAAAGACTAACAACTTCATTCAGTGTTTTTATCTGCAACAAGAAGGGATGCAGCTACAGTATAAGCAAGACCTCAGCTCAACAGCCCCAATCTACTTTCCATCTATATACATAGTGTAAAATCTAAATCCTAGAAATGCAAGAATACAGGAAAAAGAAAATTTATCTGCACTGTATTCCCATCAGGGAATTTTAAACAAGCACAGAATGTGAGCCCAATTTACTAAACAAACTACTTAATTTAATGCATTCTAACCTTTCTTAATTCTGAATCATGGGAGATCCATCTAATTACTGCTTCAAATACATATCTTTCATTTCCAACATTCAGCTTTTCCAGGGATAGCACTTCTTTCAGTTTTTGGGGACTCAGTTCCAGGAACTCCTCTGTGCTGCTGACATCTCGGAAGTGAGTTTCCAGATACTCCGAGGCAAGGTAGTAAACGTGATGCAAACAATAGTGCAGTGCAAAGTCCCGAATACCAATACAGTTCTCAGCAGCTATACAACCTTCTAAAAACTCACAGCAGAGAGTTTTAAGATCTGTAAGAAGCAGGAGATCAGCTGCCTGCAGAACATCTTGGATAGTGTCTTCATTTAGCCTGATCTGCAAGAGTTTGTTGTAAAAAGTTACAACTACAATTCACAATTCTGTCTGATATAACTTTATAACTGATTCTTAGGGCTGTTCTACACTATCACTTACGTTGATGTTCACACTTACTCAGGGTATGAAAAAAGACAGCCCCCTAAATGACATAAATTACATCCACGTAAGCGCTGTCCACACCTTACGGAGGTGCAGTAATTATGTCGACAGAAGAGTGCTCTCCTGTCGGCATAGCTTGTCTTCACCAGATGCACTGCAGCTGCGCCAATGTAGGCTTCAGTGCAGACTTGCCCTTAGAGGCTGAATAACGGAATATAACATAGGTGTAGATGATTCGAAACTACCATGCAGAAGGATAAAGCCACTGCTGGTGGGCAACTTAACTGGGGAGAGGGAGGGTGCAAGCTGGGTAGAGGGCATCTAAAGGGGTGTTTTGTCTAAAGGAACCATGAAATTGTTAAACTCATCCGGGAAAATGAACTATATTTTGCTGGTAAGACAAATCAGCACACACAGAAAAGAGACATTACAGCCCCAACTGCACTTTTTTCTTCTTTATTGTGGCCTTGATGATGAAACTATTTTTAAAAAAATGGTTTCAGCTAACCAAGAGCCGATGCCACCTGATGCCTGTCTGGAGACCTCGACAATGTCAATCTGGATCCTGATGGACAAAAGCGGATTTTAATCTGTGTTTTGCTGGGAGTCTTAGTAGGAACTAGGGAACTAGGGAAGACTGAACGGTTGTGGAGACAAATAAAACTTTGCCAGCCTTAAATGGCTGGAGTTGATGGATACCAGCGAGGCAATGAGGTGGGAAGCATGGACTGCCCAGATAGAAAATGTTCTGTGGGAAGGTCTTCAGTCTCCCAATCCAGACACCTTTCACAAGTATCAAATCATACATGCTTTAAAACCAACTCAGTGAAGAAACTAGTAGGGTTTTTCTTTTTTGTTTTTTTGGGGGTTTTTTTAAGTTTAACATTTATTGTTTAAAGTTTGTGTCTTGGGATACATGACATTAAGCAGAGCAAGAGAAGCACATCTGAAGTGCTTACAATCTATTTTTGGTTCATACCAGTAGCCTGCATTCTGGCATATAGAAGTCATTTCATAGCAAAGACTTAAAGCACAAAGTTCACTATTACTGCCTTTTTTGGATGACAGGTTAAGACAAAAAACAGGGGTTTATCTCTAAATGGTGCTGCTGAATTAGACAGTGAGAGATGCAATAATTCTGTTAAACACTGTACCTGCCCACTGAAGATGTAATCCAGTATCTCTCTCATGATTTCGACAGAGATCCCTTCGAGTTCAATCTTATATGTAGATCCATCATCCTTTGGAGGATTATAGTTCAATTTTGTTCTAGGAGGAAAACAATAACCAATGAGTCTGCAGTATCTGGTTACCAGAACATCATGGGTGGTACTTCCTTGCAGAAGTTCTCAAAGCAAGGTACCAGAATATTGTTAGAAGAAAGGTATTTTTGTGATATCCTACACAGATACCTGAGCATTCCAACAGGGTGAGGGGATCCGAATCTAGATGTAATGTATATAACAAACAGACTTTATACCATCTATGTTGGGGAAATTAGGTTAATATAATTTAAGAGGTTAGTCCGACTAATCAGTAATCATGATTATGGCTACATTTTAGTCACGGGTATTTTTAATAAAAGTAATGGACAGGTCACAGGCTGTAAATAAAAATTCACAGCCTGTGACCTGTCCACGGCTTGTACTATATACCCGACAAAAACCTGGGTGCTCAGGGGGGCGGAGCACGCCCAGGACCTCCACTGGTGCTGATCTTAGAATCAGAACACACCCTACTTAGATCACTTCATTGTATGGACTTCACACAGAAACTCTCCTATTAATGAGACGGTGCAGTTTAGAGGTTTCAGATCTAACCAAATGTACGACTGTCTTAAACAATGTCCTATTTCAGGCCATAATAATGGTTAACCTGAAATCACTTCAGCCCAAATCCAAAAAACAAGAACAGAAAAAAAAAAAATCTTGAGAACATTGTACTTTTAGGGAATGGGCTATTATGTTTTTGAGAAAAAGTACAAATATAAGAAGCCCAGAAACATATCTATTCAGAACATGCAAATGCACACTGAATATACCCCTTTCAACCTTAACTCTATCCCCATATTCTATCCTGAGGACAACTGGAAACAATTAGACCACATCATCTATCCATTAGACAGGTTAACCTTATCAGTGAGGACAAAAATGTTAATAGTTTACTTTTAATCTTAATTAATTTATGTGATAGATAAAGTGGTCTTGGAATTTCTATTTGTTCTCAGTGTGTGAAAAAAAAGTAGGTATAGGCATGGAGGTTGGGCTGTGCTTAACTGTGAATTTCTATAATTTAATTGTAAAAGATTTTGAAATTGTTTAAATAGAGATGTTTCAGCCAGTAAGTACACACGGATGGTAGAATAGCAGATACTTAATTAAAATTCCCAGGACACTGATTTATTCTGAGTGTCTGAGTTGCATACCTGCTGCATAGTCACATACATCTAAGTGACTGGGGAGGCTGACAGTTGTTATTAGCAAACCAGCGTACATTGATTTACATAATTGCAGTTTGGTTGTTTCAGTCTCTAATTTGGGAATAGGCAAAGGTCTTTTCTCCGATTGGCTCCTATACAATACTCTGAACTTTGGAGGAGTTTGGCATCAACAGAGAAGGCTGCTTCAGCTTTTCTTATTTCAACTTAAGGAAATACAACACTAAGATTTACATGCAAGGCAAGACAAAAAAAACAAAAAAAAAAAACCACCCACAAAAACAAGAACACCTCAACATATCAAAACAGCCAAGAAAACATTGTAAAGAGTAAAAAACAACCAGTAAAAAGGGAAATTAGAGTAGGGAAGAAGGGCTAAAGCGGAGTTTTTGTTTGTCCACTTCTCAACTCTGCCCTCCCCTTCCAGAGCATCAAGTTTTTTCCCCACCAGAATAGCTGCAATATTTGTTATTACATTGTATGCCCTGGGAGTAAGTACAGCCTCTTGTTCCAAATTCACCTTTGAAAACAATGTAAGCAAAAGTATATTATTGTTATCCTGGGGAGAAGAGCCCTGCTGACTGAAGTGGAGAGAGAGAGATTTCTATAAGAGGAAGAGTAGAAGAAAAATAAGGGAGAAAGGTTAAATTTAAACCATTTAATTTGCAACAGGTTGACAGCATATTTTATTAGGATATTTTGAGAATTTGTTTTCCCTACTTCCACTTAAAATTTGAATACAGTGCTTAATTTCTAATATCAGTATAATACCGTGAAGTTGCTTCCTATTTATTCAGTAATAATAAATACAAAATGTTGTGTGTGCAATTATGTATAGATACCCATAAATAAATAAAATTATGAAATCCCATCTTCCTGTTAGGAAGCAACAGTGTACGTAGGATATCTGAAAAAAAAAAAAAGCGTGTGATATCAGATGTGCAAATCCAGAATCTGCTCTTGAAAAACAATATAAAAAAGACAATATGAAAACACAGAATGACAGCTGTTCAGTAAACATATAACAATTCACATATATAAAGGAGTACTTCCGATGAAAAGAAAAGGCCCATGTTTAAGGACAAAGTCTGAAGTTGACCAGAACCACACATTCACAACCAAGGGTATAAAATGACGCCAGCAGATTCAATCCATTTCAAATCAGTAAAACTCAAAGTGACATTACTCTTGGTCAATTTAAGTTTGATCCTTCTAGGCACATCTAGAAATAAACATTTTACTTAATGACATATCCACCTTCCATTGTGCTGGGACACTGGGAATACCTTTCCCACACCTAAAGCAGAGTGCTGTGTGGCTCAAAAGCTTGTCTCTCTCTCACCAACAAAAGTTGGTCCAATAAAAGATATTGCATCACTCACCTTGTGTCTCTAATATCCAACCAAGTCAGACATATTTGTGAAAGGGGAAAAAAATATGAATAAAATGCATAGCTTACTAATTGTAAACTGACAGTAACAAGATAACAGTATATATTTCTATAATAGTAACACCAGTTATAATACAGTTCTAACCTTCAGAATGCTGGCATGTTCCTCAATGACAAAATAAAAAAAAATTCCTAAGTGGAGGACATATGTCTGCAAAGGCTCCACACTCTCAAAAAAAGAGATGCAATTTCAGCCTTTTTGAAGAGTACTGCCCTATTCTTGTGTACCTCAATTGGTTACAATAAGGAAGTCTGGGGCACAGTCTTCATGGCCAGTTATTTTACCTTTGATAGGTTACAATAAGAAATGAATCTTGTCTTTGAAACTGAACAGTAAATAAATAAATTTGTTAGTCTCCAAGGTGCCACAAGTACTCCTTTCCTTTGAACAGTAAAAAAATTCTCAGCTACTTTATCTCACATTGAAAACCACCCAGCTTCATAAAAATGCCTACAAAGCTATTGTAGGATGGCAAAAAACAAAAATCAAGAAACAAACACCTACAATTTCTCACTTAAACTCCCACCTTCCTTCCCAGATTATCACTTTGCACCAGGAAGACTAAGCCATAACTAAACTATAGGTAGACCTGCAAACCCTCCTAGCATAGACACAGCTTAGATCAACAAAAGAGGTTTTTTTGCCGGTATAACTTATACCAGTTCCTTGGGGAAAAAAAAAAACAAAAAAAAACAAAACAAACTATACCAGCAAAAGCAGTTTTTTGTTGGTATAACTGCATCTACACTTTGACTTTGGGCAGTTCAGAAGTGCCAAAAAAAGGAATATCCCTTACCAACACTGCTGTACTGACAAGTTTCTAGTGTAGACCTAGCCTAAGGCTAAAACATGTTTGTCGTAGTGACTCAATCCCAAATTTCAGAAAGTGAGCTCTACTCAATACTAGTTAGAGAGATTTGACATGTCAAGGCAATACTCCAGAATCCCCATCAATAATAAGCATTGAAACCTCCTCTGCAGATTTAGGTACAAACCTGCTCACGCCAAGACACAATTAAGGCTAACTTGGTCTCCTCCCAATTCAAGTCCCACATATGGGTTTGAGAGACATCAGAGCACCACCTCCCCACATTAACACTAAGTCTTGTTTAATTTTACCATTAAAAAAGCTAGATATCTGATAATGTGTTTGGGTTTATACCTGTAACACTTTCCTCTCATTAAGCTTGAATTTTGCGCGTGCAAAATTTTTTAGATCACATTATAAAATAGGTCAGACATAGAAACATGATGAAGCAGTTTAATACCATCCACCCCCTCCTCCAAAATACATGTTACAATGAAACAAGTAGGATTTCTTTTTCAGGTCACACCCTGGCCCTTTGGCAGCACACATGAAAGATATCTGTCTTCACCACACCCTGTAAAGAGTGCCAGCTTTCCAAATATTTTGCCGACGTACTTGGTTTTTAGGTGCTCTGTAACGAATGTCAGATCCCAAGGCAAATAATCTAAACAACAGCTCAGTGCAAAAAATAAAAAAGTGGAGGGGGAGGGGAAAAGGAGAATTGTTTTGTTTTTGTTTTTTTATTTTTTGTTTTGTAAGGAGGAGGAGAAGAGGATTGCATATAGTTTAAAGTCTTTCGGAGTATAGAAAAATTAAGTTTGGCTAAAAATTAGATAATTGTTTGTATATTATAGGAGGAACAAGACAATTCCTTCAACAGCAACCACAGAGACAGTTAATACATAGCATTCAGCATGTTTTTCTAGCACTATCAGCATTACCAAGTTAGGGCCCCACTTCTATAATGTCACTGGAATTTTTGCTTCATTTTACTGTGTTTTAAAGGCATTGTGCTGGATCATGATTTTATTTGCCCCACTAGAAATCTGATATTATTCTGCTGCAGTCAATGGATTTAGAATTTACAGCCAGTGTAGACTGGAATCTGGCCGTCAAGCCTGAGGCCTTGTCAGTGGCAAGATGAATTGATTTAAACTACCATGTGGAAAGCCTTGATTTAAATTATCATTTTAGTCAACTTTTCTATTTGTTCTTCAGTTATTTTCTAAAAAAAGATGCAGTCTCACTGGTTGATATAACTACTAAAACATGTTGATTTACAACTAAACAGAGCCTTTATATTCAATTTAGTACATCTTCTTTGCTACCTAGGAGGATAAGCTGTAACTATATACATTTATTTAAGCAATTACATAGCTTACTATTTTCAGATTCTTATTAGCTGAACATTGTTAATATGTTAGAAAATGGTGAATGATGGGTGGAATCATAAATATTCATAACTTGAGAACTGAGCCAAGCAAAGCGTAGGAAAAGAGACTATAAAATAAGTGCATGAGACCACCGGGGCGAGCTCAATGGACGATCCTAATGATGGTGTATCCCAATGCTTGTGATGATTTTTCCAGTCTCTTGCACCCGGTAGCACAACCTCTAGCTCCCCCACAGGATCAAGCCCTTAATATAGTACATGACCTATTGCGACATATTTATAAAGCTTGATCTCAAAAGTTAGATGTTTTCCCCTGATTTTTCTTTATATAATAGAGAAGTAGCCCCTAACTGAAGTTTTTCATAAAGGTTTATGGGGATTCAGCATATTTTTTAAAAAGAAAAATTATAATTTAAATAAAAACATGAAAAATATCCAATGTAAATGAAAAAAAAAATTTTGATTCCCCCCCCCCCAAGAAAATCACTTCTTTTTATCCACTCTTATCAGTGGGCAGAAACTACTTAGCTATGCCCGTGCAAAACCCAAGCACAGACAAAGAAGCTACAATTTGCAACAGTTGAGTTCATCTTGGTTCTAAAGTTAGATAATCTCAACTGGTACAAATTGCAGTTTTCCTTGTCTACGTTTGTGATTTGTACTCATGCAGTTACACAGGTTGCTGGCCACTGAGAGAAAATCATAATTAATCCCAACTAGAAAACCTTGTCCACGATAAATACACTCATTAGTGACAACAGGCGTACTGAAAGTGTTGATCACAGCTTGTGTTCGTTTGAACTGTGATCAGAACTAATTCAGCTATGGGTACATTCTGCACATAGACAAGGCTTGAGGCACATCCTCTTATTTTAGAAGCACATATTAAAAATCCTTAACCTTTGTGTCAACGCATTTGGAAAGTGAACTGAACTATTCTAAAGTAATCTTTAAAAAAAAAAACTACCAAAACCCATACAATATTATTCAACAGGTACCAGCTTCGCTAGTATAAACAAAACACAAAAAACTAGTCGTCATTATATCTCTTTGATTAACTTTAACTTAGCATTTCAATTATAAAGCTTCAAGCCATCATTCTGCTGCAGGTGCCACCTAAATTTGGTCATTATATAGCTCATGTTTTCTAACTTCCACTTCATAACAACTTGAAATTGAAAATAGCTTGCAGATTCTTACTATAACATTTCCATATGTATTAGGCATTATTTTGAAACTATTACTTGTCTACTTTGTCGTCTCCACTTCTGTTCAAAGGATGCCATGCCTGGAGTTTGGCTCTTAACCATGTGAGCTGGGCCTTTGCCTTGCTTAGAAATACAAACTGTCTGCCAATTTGTTCACTCTGCTCTCAAACATCTTACCAACATGTACTAGAAAGGAACAAGACCAACTGCAGATTAGGGTTGCTAACTCTACACATTATAGAAAAAAGATGTATATTAAAAATATGAGATGGCTAATAATTTAGAACTTGCAACCTTATGAGATCATCATAATTGGAAAACATTGGCCTTATTGAGTTACCAGAGAGAAATCTATTTTTTCAGGTCTTTATACATGCCCATCACCATGGTACCTGAAAGAAGAAAGCAGCAAAATGCAGCCAACCTTTATAGCAATTGTAGGATGAAGCAGTGTGAATGAAAATCAATTATAAAAAAAAAACCTAGTAAAACAGTGTGAAGATAGGGGTGACATGATCATGCTACTCTGTAGATGAGAGAAGACAGTCAGCTGGACAACTGAGATCTTGGGAGGCTATGAGGAAGGAACATGAGACAGTCAAGGAGAAAAAGAGCTCAGATGAGGATTTCAGCAAAGGCAGTGATGCACACAGCCAGTATTGCAGAGTGCAAACTCGCTGGCAGAAGATATTGGGTAGGTCTACACAGCAAAGAAAAACCTTTGCCAGCTTACTCGGGCTCCAGCCCAAGCCCAGAAGCCTACACAGCAATGAAAGAGCCCCGCAGCCAGAGTCAGCTGGCACCGGGTTTTTCTTTGCTGTGTAGACATACCCACTGAAGCCAAGATTTAGGAGGATTAAAATAAAAAAGGGGGGGGGTGGTAAATATTTGCAAAGATAGCTACAGTCGCACTAGATAGAATAAAACTGTAAAAAAGTATCTCCCTCTTATTATTCCATAACCATACGCTACAGGGTTTCTTGCATTTTCCTCTATGGCATCTGGTACTTCCGAAGACAGGATACCAGACACTATAAACTGATGGTCTGGTCCAGGATGACAATTCCTAGGTAGTGACAGGCTGATTTACATAAATAGAAGTGTGGTAGAAAGAGAGTTTGAGATCAAGGAGAACGTACAGTGGAGGAAACAATTGGTCTGAACTGACAAGGGAGCTAGAAGAGAGCGCTATTTGATTCTCAATTGGTTTCTCAAATTTGAATTCTCTTGTCCAAATAAAGAAAATACAGTAACTCGCTTAACGTTGTAGTAGTGTTCCTGAAAAATGCAACTTTTAAGTGAAACGATGTTAAGCAAATCCAATTTCCCCATAAGAATTCATGTAAATGGGGGGGGGGGGAGAGAAAGAGATTAGGCTCCAGGGAAATTTTTTCACCAGACAGAAGACTCTGTGTGTGTGTGTGTGTGTGTGTGTGTGTGTGTGTACGTATGTACACACGCACAGAGTATAAATTTTAAACAAACAATTTAATACTGTACACAGCGATGATGATTGTGAAGCTTGGTTGAGGCGGTGAAGTCAGAGGGTGGGATATTTCCCAGGGAATGCCTTACTGCTAAATGATGAACTAGCAATCAGCTGAGCCCTCAAGGGTTAACTCATTGTTGTTAATGTAGCCTCACATTCTACAAGGCAGCATGAATGGAGGGAGGAGAGCCAGGGCTGCCGGTTCACCCTGGTTCCAAGCCCCCACCAGCTAGCTGCAACGGGCTGCTCTTCCTGCAAGCAGTGGACAAAGCAGGTGGCTGCCAATGACTTTGTAAGGGAGCACTGCACAACTTTAAACAAGCATGTTCCCTAAATTGATCAGCAGCCTAACGACGAAACATTAATTGGGATGACTTTAAATAGAGTTACTGTAGTCTCTTTGTGTAGAACCAGCCACTGAAGACTAAAGAGTTACTGTAGTCTCTTTGTGTAGAACAGGCCACTGAAAACAAAATCAAGTTTATCAATTCAATAAACTCTGCATCTAGGGTACTGCACAGACCTTCACCAATTCCATGGCTCTACATTCTTAAGGACTCGAGCAGTAAATATACATTTTTGGAATCAATTGTGTTTAGTATAAAAGATAACAGATTAGACGACACTCATATCGTAGTGACCTCTGTCTCTTTAGCATTACAACTTTTTGTGTAAAATCAAAATGGGTTAGAGTCACAAAGGGACTCAGGCACTTAAATCAAAAATTTAGATTCTTAAAACCTTGCTTAGCTGATGTCCAATAATCTAGGCACTTAAAATCCCTTAGGTACCTAAATTTCTGCCAGTGAGGCCTTCTTTGTATAGTCCTGCTTTAACAAGCCCCTAATTAACATCTTCCTTATCAACCTTAGCATGAGCATTGTATACTCCATTACAACCTCATTTTATATACAGTATATCATTATGTTCCACCATGCCTCCATCCAAATAAATACATTCTTAAAAAGCACTTCTCAGGAAGGCCAGACACATTGAGTTTCTAGGCAAAGCTATTTTTTGGGATATGGTAAACCAAATGAAAATTAGAGAAAGTTTTTCAGAAAGTCAACAACTCAGATAAATTTTCAAGCATGGCGTTTAAGAAGTAACTCCATTTAAGTCGATAGGAGTTTTTACACTGACTTCAGTGGGGCCAGGATTTCTCCCCATTACTTTTAAAAGTACTTTTGTGATTTATTCCAAACATCCTAGAAAAATTCTATTCTAAGATGCAGGGAGATTGGTAAAGAAGCTAAGGTGAAAACTAGCTTCCCATAACATCCCTGGACTACAGAATGGCTTCAAACCCGGCACATTGAAGAATGTATTACCATTGTATATCATGGTTTGTGTGTATGTAATTAAAAAGTAGCTGAGCTGAAAGGAAGGGTGAGAGTTGAACTTTGGACTGTGGGTAAGTATAGGAAATTTCAATCCCTAAAGTTAGTTTTATCAGTACATGTCGGGGAAAAAAACAAGGCCTTGTATCAAGAGTGCTTCTGCAACTTTAACTACAGCAGCATTTAGCATTAAATTACTTCATTGTTAATGTCACAATCTCATTCAGTTAAGGAGACTGTTTTCAAATAGAAATGTTTATGAAACATCTATAGAAATTTTGTAGCTGCAGAGAGAAACTGAACAAATGAACAAATAAAAAGCAGAGAGAAGATTCCAGCACTCATGAGGAAAAAAGACAACATTTATATTAGCCAATAAATGCTGTAAGACAAATGATACTGTGGCTGCTATATTATTTTTCCTAATTAAAATCTTACATAAATTCTATGACTGATTTTGAATAGCACTTGTTTATTAAGTCCAGTGTTAAGCAATGCTTAGAACTAAATGTATACAATGAGTAAGACATTTTAGTTATCTGGCTTCTCACAGACTTCACAACAATAAATCAAAATGCTGTAAATCAACAGTACTTAGGATAGAAGGAAACACGGGATAAATAATGTAACACAAAGCCTTTCACAGTTGGGTCTCCAATTCAAATCCAGTTCAGTTAAATGTTGACAGGTTAATATCCTAAGGTTGTTTATTGTTAATAATGTACATTATAGTAGTGCCAACAGAGAACAGGGCCCCATTGCACTAGGCACTGCACAAACAGAATAGTAATCAGCCCCTGCCCCTCAGAGCTTACAGTCTAAATAGACCAGACTGACACAGGATAAGGGAAGGAGTACAACACAGGCAGAGTGAATTGTGTAAAGGCAGCAAATATCGTGTTAGTTTCAAGGCTTGTTCTACTTAAGAACCTCCATGAGATGAGTTGGTCTCAAGTTTTGAATGGAAAAGTTTGCACATGACCAAAAATACATAAACTACAGTATTTGTTTGCCTGAAAGCTATTTCCATGAGTCTGGGGTTAGAGTTAATTTTAAATAAATTGAAAAATACTGTGTGCTTATTTTTACATAGATTATTGTACTGGAGACAAACCAAATTAGATTACTAGAGAAAAAGTAAGATGTGATAATAGATATATTACTAAATTAGGAGATTTAGTAATAGCACCATGTGCATATGTCAACTGCAGCTAAGCATAGCAACAGTTTGAAAACGAAGGACAAAAACATGTCCATGTAGCTGAAAGTCTAAATTTCATTTCAAATACAATATTTAATCCTTCAAAGCACTGACTGTATAATAAAGTTTATTTTATCTATAAATATGACCTCAGAAAAATTTTCTTTGTTAACAATAATCCCCACAGGCATATACACAGCAAGGTCTACCATAAAATAAATGAACTGATTTGATCCTATTAGAGGATCATTTTAATGATCCTAGGCTATGTCTTCACTGCAGTCAACTCAGGTGCTTAGCACCCAAGTCAGCCTAGATCAGGAGTGAACAGCCATAATGCACATCCCAAATCAAGTTACTGCATCCTCAGTGCTGCAATCACATGTGTGTTGCTAGGAGTCCTGGTCATATTCCATGTGCTGCATGCAGTAAGCTGAGCTGCTGTACAATTTTTTTCCCAGTGAATTGTGGAAGAACTTGTCTGTCCTTCTGGGTACATGGGAGCAATTGTGGGAAGACACTGGAGGACTATCAGTACTCGAATAATTTATTCTTTGTCCTCAGTGCAAAGTGGGCCAGCTACTAGGCTGAGCACTAACCTACACCCCCCCAGCCAGATCAGCTAGCCTGGAATTTAAAGCATCACTAAACTCAAGAGTACACATGAGAGGGTTTTCGTGTGTGTGGACAAGTGGGGAGGGGGGTCAAGGGGCAACACCCAAGTAACAACCTGAGTTAACTGCTGTGGAGATGTACCCAAGTGTCCAGCCCAGTGTAAATAGTGTTCTTTAATATGCTATTACCCAGGTTAGGACAAATAATCTTTGCATGTTACCTACTGAATATCACTTTTTTAAAAAAGGCAGAAGAGATCACAACATTCAAGGAGAGAAATAACTTTGTAAAGTGCTTTAAGATCCTGTGAGGAAAGATACTATAGAAGTGCAAATATTAATTTAAACAGCCCCAACAGTATTGTGAAGTAGAAAAGCATTATTATAGCAATTATACAGATGGAAAAAATGAGGCACAGAGGGAGTAAGGCTTATGTTTTCAATGAGTCTCATGCAAGCACACAGCATTGTTTGTAGGCCTTTGCAGGCCCTTGCTGTTCTGCACATGTAAGACAGTTAAGATTTTCAAAGATTTAGGTATGCACATTGAAAATTATGGTAAAACTACCAGCCAAGAATCTTAATACAGATGCATCTTATTCCAGTAAAAGAATGCTTTTGGTGGTATAGCTTATACCAGTTCCCTGACAGGAGGCAGGGGATCCGAGTGGTTAGAGTATTGATTGGGCCTCAGGTGACCTGGATTCTATTCCTGGCTCTGTCACTAGCCTACTGGGTGACCTTGGGCAAATCACTTCACCTCCCTGTGCTTCAGTTTCTCCCATCTGTAAAATGGAGATAATGATGCGATTTCATTTGGTACAGCACTTTCAGAACTAATGATGAAACATCCTATGAAAGGGGTAGGTATTATTTTTACACTAGAGCTTCTGCCAGTATAAAAATGTTGTAAGAAGCCATCACACCCCTAACCAGCAGTACAGACCTAGCTCTATTCACCTTCCCTGGGTTGTGTAACAGAGTCCCTTTGCACACATCAAGATATCAAAAGGGCCATTTCCAGAGGCTGCAAAATGGTATGATGTAATTCTCCTCTGCTCAAGCCTAGTGATGTACAAGATTCAGGTGCCAGAGATGCAGGTGAAGTCTTCCGCCTCTTGCGAGTGAGAAACTTTGCCCTGGTTACACATTGTGGCATCAGATAAATATGTGCATCTATAAAGTGCCTTTGGAAGCACTCACCCAGCCTCCCTGGATCTCACTGCCCTCATAGTATTACAAATGTGATTAGATGAAAGATCATGACAAGCCCGCAGGACAACTCAGCAGTGAAGACCTTACTGCCACTTCAGCCAACGAATATTCATGGATTAAGCAGACTTCCTTTATTTGCATCCTAGCTAATGCAATATGGGTGTCCACATGGAAGCAAAGGCAGATAGGAACTAGCATACGTAGACCTTCTGTATGGTAAGCCCGTGCAGGTTCAGAATTGCTGCATACTTGCCAGACCCTTCTTTCCTTTCCTTTAGCAGCTGCTATTTTTAACTTCAGTGGGTAATCCATTTGTCAGAGGACCAGTGGAAAACCACCTCATCTTTGCCTCCAGACATACATGTGCCTGATCAAAACCATCAGTCTAAGCAATCCCCATGCAAATCTAAAAACAGGCCATGCACCTCTCTGTAGCCATGCCAAGCAGAGCCTCTCTCTCTGACACACCCTAAATTAAGTATTTACACATTGATTTGGGCAGACAGTACACAGCTTTGGAAAATCTGACCACCAGTGACTTGCCCAAGGTTTCAGTGCATGTGACACAGCAAGAAATAGAAACCAGAACTCCAGTCTTGACTCCTGTGCTCTAAGGATTATCTCTACTTCTTCCCAATTTGGTTACATTTAAAGTATCACCTCACATACTGGGTAAGTACAAATCTGATTTCCCAAGCATAACCACCCACTTTTTCCGGGCTAGGGTAAGGTTCTAGGATTGTTTCATTAATTCTAAACATTAAACTGGGACCTATACATTGAAGTTAAGTGAACCCATATTGTGTTTAGACCTAGCAGATGGTGTCTGGCACTGAGTTCTCAAGACAGACACACAAGGCCTCATTTAGAATCCTTAGTCTAGGCTTAAATTGGACGACTGGATAAGCAGCAGTTCTGCAGAAAAGGACCGGGGATTACAGTGGATGAGAAGCTGGATATGAGTCAGCAGTGTGCCCTTGTTGCCAAGAAGGCCAATGGCATATTGGGCTGTATTAGCAGGAGCATTGCCAGCAGATGGAGGGAAGTGATTATTCCCCTCTATTCGGCACTGGTGAGGCCACACCTGGAGTATTGAGTCCAGTTTTGGTCCCTCCACTGCAGAAGGGATGTGGACAAATTGGAGAGAGTCCAGCGGAGGGCAACGAAAACTATCAGGGAGCTGGGGCACATGATTTACAAGGAGAGGATGAGGGAACCAGGGTTATTTAGTCTGCAGAAGGGAAGAGTGAGGGGCAATTTGATAGCAGCCTTTAACTACCTGAAAGGGGGTTCCAAAGAGGATGGAGCTTGGCTGTTCTCAGTGGTAGCAGATGACAGAACAAGAAGCAATGGTCTCAAGTTGCAGTGGGGGCGGTCTAGATTGGATATTAGGAAACACTATTTCACTAGATGGGTGGTGAAGCACTGGAAAGGGTTACCTAGGGAGGTGGTGGAATCTCCATCCTTAGAGGTTTTTAAGGCCCAGCTTGACAAAGCCTTGGCTGGAATGATTTAGTTGGTGTTGGTCCTGCTTTCAGCAGGGGATTGGACTAGATGACTTCCTGAGGTCTCTTCCAAACCCAATACTCTATGCTTCTATGACTTCAAGCTCCAGAATATTTTACAGTGACACCAAACATAGCAAACATCAAGCAGATCTCAGAAATGCAGTACCATTTAAAAATTAATATGGTTTGTACAACAATAAATGGGACTAATGTTCACAGCACCTACATAAAAGTTAAAGATGAGCTACAGAGCAAAGTAATAAAATCATTTTCACTTTACCACTCATTTATGATGCATAAAAATGACCTACATTATTTTTAAGCTGTTTTTTGCCTTGCTTTTAGCCTTTCTACATTTCACACACACATTCCCATAACATCTCAGTCACAGGCTACTTCCTAAATTTTTCGTTTAGATGTGAAGAGATAATTCCCTTATTTGCCATGACCTATTTCATCTGAAAGGAAAAACTGCTCAACTGTCAAGTTCTGCTCGACACTTCTGTTCTCCAATGCTAGTATCCTGCCTTACCAGTTTTGCTCAACTAAAGACCCTGAGAAGTCAGGAAGTCAGGCTAGACAGCTGGGATAAGAAAAGGAAAAGAGTATAGGAGGCAGGGAGAAGGGTGGAAGTAGGGAAGATGAGCAGCCTTGGTAAAAAGTGGTTGGGGGTGGGGAGGGGCAAAATTACAGTTATATTTTAGAGTTTGATTTGGAAGAACCTGGTTTTATGTTGGAAGCCCAAGGGAATTCACTGAAGAGATGAGGAAACAGAGTAACATGATCTTTGAGCGTTAAGATATGTCAATGAAGGTTACTTTTAATTAGCAAGTTCCTTGTGAAGGTGGGATTTGTGCTTAAGTAACCTTAACTCTTCTAGCACATTATCGAGGGGTGCAGTGCATGTGCTCTCAAAATGCATGATATTTTTTTTATTCCATAGAGAGCATTCTTCAGGTACAAGAAGAGAATTAGACATTTGTCACCTGCTAACGGTCGTACAATCCTTTAAAATGTTGAAAAAATAATCTATGGAAATCATTTTTAGTTCATGTACTCTGAGTCACACACTGCCACATACTGTAAATACCCTGCCATCAAAGGCAAAATTGTCACATAAGTGGATTCTTAAGCTTTGACTACACTAGAAAAGTTTCCCACTGCTAGCAATGGCTGCACCAGAACCCAATGTAATTATGGTTTAACTGTGGGCACAGTCCAGAACAAATTGTTCAGCACCAATTCAGAAACCAGGATTGTGTTGACTATTGTCTGTTCTGTCCTACACTTGCAGTTAAACTGTGACCCCCTTGCCAACAACAGCCAGTTTTCGCAGTGCAGACTCCGCTATGGTATGTTTGGTGAGATCCAAAGAACATTTCATTATATTGTTACGTTAAGAGAAGTGCAAAATTTTGTACAAAGAAAGAAGCAACCCATTCATATTGTGTTTAAAGTTTTAAAGTTAAAATAGGTGTATTTCAGGACCAATAAGTGTCTGCTGGAAGCTTACATATTGCCAGAAATAAAACATCTGACACCATCTGTGACACAGGCAATACATTTAATGCTAAACCAAGCTTTAAAAAAAAAAAAATCTTTAAACCAACAGTGAAGCAGGATAATGATTAGTTTACAAACCCTGGAAGAGCCAAACCGTCACATGAATTTACAATAAGCAAATAACCAAGTCTACAGTGATGACTTTGTTTAGAGCATCTGACAGACAATAAACCCAGCCTTTATAAGATGAAATTACTTAGCATATGTGCATTGCTCTGAGAGCACTATACAAAGTACATACTATTGAAACAACAAACCAAACTGAAACACTGTCCTTTACTTTCATAATCTCCCTACCACTCAGTATTAACGTTTGTTTTCCTGGCTTGTTGGTTTAAATCATGCCCTTAATATTGCCTCAGTAGTTCGGAAGAGAAAGTGGGTGAGGTACTATCTTTTATTACACCAATTTCTGTTGGTATGAGAGACAAGATCTCCAGCTTACACAGAGCTCTTCTTCAGGTCTGAGAAATGTATTCAGAGTGTAATAGTTTGGGACATATTCTGTTTAACAAACAAATAACCTCATAATAAAGGCATGGGTTAATGCAACAGAATATAATTTTTCCCCCAAAGGCATTTCAGACCATTCTACACTCAGTTATATAATTTTCATCAACTTGAATTGCAGAGTTGGTCAAGTTAAACTTTTCTTTTATAAAATGTATTTTTGTGTGTTTTAATCACTAAACTGTCGCAGCTCTCTCTTTAGAAGTATTAAAAGCCTTAATCTAATTGACAGCATAGCTATATAGCAGATAGCGAAACTTCCATCTCAGGTGTTTACAATTTGTCTCCAAAATGCCAAGGGCAATTAGATTTCCTCCTTAAAAACAAAAGCTTTTTTTGCTTTAAAAGTTATATGACCACAAGTGTACCCACACACACACACACACACACACACAAAAACCACCCACCTTCTAATTATTTCCCCTGGGAGGATGACAAAAAGCTAAATGCGTAATGTTTCTCCCCTTAAATTTTCAAAATTAAACCTGTCCCTCCGCAGCTGAGATTGTGTTTGCCAGGTTGTAGTGGAAACAAGTTGATAAGCACTTAAATAAATAATGTTGGTAAACAAAACAGAAGGAAAAATCAGCCTTCCCGCATCGATTTCCTGGCGGCCTCCTAGGAAGAGAGGGGCTGGGCGGGGAACTGGCAGAGCCCGCACCCACACAGCAAGTGCCCAGGCTGGCGCGCGGGGCTGAACTTACTTTCGGGCGGGGGGAGAAGCTGCGCTTTGCAGGGCCCCTGTGCCCGCTGCCCTTCCCGCAGGGCAATGGGCTCGCCCGGGGCTCACCCGCCTCCGCCGATGGGAGCGGAGGGTCTTGAGGCGGAGGCAGGGCCCGAGCAGCCGCCTCAGCGCGGCCCGGGGCCCCCGTTCCCTCACGGACACGCCAGGGCCCCGCCTCCCTCCAACTCCGAAGGCTCCGGCCCGCGCCCCAGGACCCCGCTCCCGGCCTCGTCAACGTGCCCCCGCCGCCCCCTCACCGGATGTAGGGGCTGGCGGCCGCCAGGATGTTCTTCTGCACCGGGATCTCCTCGCCCTCCAGCACCAGGTGCGCGTCGCAGAAGCGGCTCTCCTCGCGGAAGGAGCTGAGGGCCCGCAGCAGGCGGGCGGCGTGCCGGGGGTCGCTCACCGCGCTCTGTCCCGCCATGCCGCCGCCGAGACCGGGGCCGGCTCCGTCTCGGCCTCGCTCGGCTACCGGCTTCCTCCCTCACCGCCCCGGCCCGGCTCGGAGCTGACATCATCTCCCTGCGCCCGCCGGCCCCGCCTGGCGGGGAGGAGCCGGAGAGGCGCGGGGGGCTGGGGAGAGGCGGCCGGGGGGCTGGGGAGAGGCTGCCGGCCGGCCGGCCCTCCCAGCGCGCCGCCCGCCGCTCCCGCGCTGGGGCCGTCCCCCCTCCGCCTCAGGGCTGAGCCCCAGCCCCCTTCAGGGTCAGCCGGCGCTCAGGCCCTGGCTCTAGGGCTGCGCTGCGGGGGTGGCGCAGGGCCGAGGCTGCTTGGGATTTAGCTACAAGCCCTGTTGGCTTGCTGGGTGGGTGCCGCTCAAGCCATAGGCCCGGGCGAGAAGGGCGGCATAGTGCAGCGTGGATGTGTGAGCGCCTCAGACTCGGGCGTAAACACAGGTTTACAGGGCAGCGTGGGTGCGCCAGCCTGGGCTTGGAAACAGTGAGTCTGCAAGGCCAGGTCCCATCGACCTGGCGTTACAATGTAGTGCAGGGTAGACATGCCCTCTGAGGCCTCCCCTGAGCCCCACTGTGGGGCCGAGGAAGCAGGGACCTTCCTGCTGGCACCAGCCGTTGTAACTGCTCTGACATGGGAAGGAAGGTGGTTCTCGAGGCTAGGGAGTCTTGTAGGTCCCTGCCAAGGGCAGTTCTGAATTCATGTAGCTGGTCTCATGGCCTTCCGGATGTTTGGGTGCAAGGTGCCTTGGCCTGCACAAACTGGAGAACTGTTTATTTTTGAAAGTTATGGGGGGGGGGGGAACATCATCACTTTTGCTTTTTTGACATTATCGAAGGGCTGGAATTGGATGCAAAGCATTATCCATGTGGACTTGGTTTTCCTGGAAGACTGGAAAAGGGCTAATGTAGTGCCCATCTTTAAAAAAGGAAAGGAGGAGGATCTAGGGAGCTACAGGCCAGTCAGCCTCACCTTAGTCCCTGGAAAAATTATGGAGCAGGTCCTCAAGGAATCAATTCTGAAGCACTTAGAGGAGAGGAAAGTGATCAGGAACAGTCAGCATGGATTCACCAAGGGCAAGTCATGCCTGACTAACCTAATTGATTTCTATGATGAGATAACTGGCTCTGTGGATGCAGGGAAAGCAGTAGATGTGTTATTCCTTGACTTTAGCAAAGCTTTTGATACAGTCTCCCACAGTATTCTTGCCAGCAAGTTAAAGAAGTATGGGCTGGATGAATGGACTATAAGGTGGATAGAAAGCTGGCTAGATCGTCAGGCTCAAGGGGTAGTGACCAATGGCTCCATGTCTAGTTGGCAGCCGGTATCAAGTGGAGTGCCCCAAGGGTCGGTCCTGGGGCCGGTTTTGTTCAATATCTTCATTAATGTTCTGGAGGATGGCGTGGATTGCACCCTCAGCAAGTTTGCGGATGACACTAAACTGGGAGGAGAGGTAGATATGCTGGAGGGTAGGGATAGGATACAGAGGGCCCTAGACAAATTAGAGGATTGGGCCAAAAGAAATCTGATGGTGTTCAACAAGGACAAATGCAGAGTCGTGCACTTAGGATGGGAGAATCCCAGGCACCGCTACAGACTAGGGACCGAATGGCTCAGCAGCAGTTCTGCAGAAAAGGACTTAGGGGTTACTGTGGATGAGAAGCTGGATATGAGTCAACAATGTGCCCTTGTTGCCAAGAAGGCTAACGGCATTTTGGGCTATATAAGTAGGGGCATTGCCAGCAGATCGAGGGACATAATCATTCCTCTCTATTCAACATTGGTGAGGCCTCATCTGGAGTACTGTGTCCAGTTTTGGGCCCCACACTACAAGAAGGATGTGGAAAAATTGTAAAGAGTCCAGTGGAGGGCAACAAAAATGATTACGGGGCTGGAGCACATGACTTATGAGGAGAGGCTGAGGGAACTGGGTTTGTTTAGTCTGCAGAAGAGAAGAATGAGGGGGGATTTGATGGCTGCTTTCAACTACCTGAAGGAGGGTTCCAAAAAGGATGGATCTAGACTGTTCTCAGTGGTACCATATGACAGAACAAGGAGTAAGGGTCTCAAGTTGTAGTGGGGGAGGTTTAGGTTGGATGTTAGGAAAAACTTTTTCACTAGGTGGGTGGTGAAGCACTGGAATGGTTACCTAGGGAGATGGTGGAATCTCCTTCCTTAGAGGTTTTCAAGGTCAGGCTTGACAAAGCCCTGGCTGGGACGATTTAGCTGAGGATTGGACTAGATGACCTCCTGAGGTCCCTTCCAACCCTGATATTGTATGCTTTTATGAAATGAAAAGTTGTACTTGTTTAACTAAAGGTGTGATATTGCACTGATGGGAGAGACCAGGGGAAACCTGCATACCAAATTGTGGCCTCAATTTAAGGTGTGGGAGGGACATAGATGACTATCTCACTGCCTTTGAGAAGGCTTGCAGTTTGAACTAGTTTCAGAGTAGCAGCCGTGTTAGTCTGTATTCGCAAAAAGAAAAGGAGTACTTGATGATGTTCTGTGTGTGTGTGTGTGTGTGTGTGTGTGTGTGTATCAATCTCCCCTCTGTTTTTTCCACCAAATGCATCCGATGAAGTGAGCTGTAGCTCACGAAAGCTTATGCTCTTATAAATTTGTTAGTCTCTAAGGTGCCACAGGTACTTCTTTAGTTTGAACTAGGTTGATCCTGTGGACTGGCACCACCGTCGTCACCCCCATACTTGCTCCCAAGGTGATAGAGGCATATAGCCAAATGGATGGAGGTGATACTGGGGACTATGAACTGTTCAAAAAGGCTCTACTGATTAAGCTTGAATTGACAACTGAGGCTCATAGGAAAAAGTTTCTGGATCTGCAAAACACCAATGGTGTGACACCCCACTGGGATCAGTTGTGGGTCTGGTTCTGTTCAATATCTTCCTCAGTGATTTAGATAATGGCTTAGAGGGTATACTTATAAAATTTGCATATGATACCGAGCTGGGAGGGATTGTAAGTGCTTTGGAGGATAGGTGATAGTTAATGGGGAGATATTCATGTGGTAGAGAGATTCTGGGGCAGAGAACTCTTGGCAAACCCTGTGTGGTAAAACTCCATCAAACGCTGAAGGGATGTACAACTCGGATTAAGGTTCCAAATGTGAAGCCATGTGCCCTGCCTACTGCTTGAATGCCTGTACAGACACAGGAGCGATCGGTAGCAGGGTTCCTCATGATCTCGCCTTTGACATCCTCATTAGGAATGACTGCATCACTTTAAGACAAAACCCAGTGACTCTTCTTGTAACAGCCAAGGGCTTGAACCAGGCGCTGACAGGGAGCCAGAGAGCTGCACACAAGGTGTTAGCCAAAATGCAAATGGAGTGGTTGGCAGGAGGGGTTTTTTCCCCTTTACGATAACACAAGGGAAAGGCTGTTAAGCTCAGGACACCTTCCTGTCCGTAAGCACACACCTGAAACTGAGTGGGGTGGTGGGAAGAAGAGCTCCCATGCATCTCCACACTGGATGCGTGAGTCACACTAGCTAAGGAGTGACGCCCCTCGAGCCCAATGCTATGACCAAAGGAGCAAGCTCACTGCCTATCCTTACTCAGAAGCAGAGGCAGAGCTGAGCACAAGGAGACACATGCAGGGAACGAGGACTGCCAAACATGTTTGCCCTGTCTTGGCATGAGAGAAGCCCCAGAGAAAAGTAAAGCAACCAGAATGCTGCTAGTAAAAGAAGCATATTGTCATGTGGTGGCCATAGTCATGGTGGGTTCTCTTAACCAAGAGATCCCCAAATCACTTCCTACCGGGTGGGGGGCAACAGGTTGATCCCAAAAGGGGAAATGTGTTCCTCCCATATGCACAATCCTGGGCTGAAGACACAACTCCGGGGCGGGGGGGGTCTGTCAGTGCTGGGGAGCACCATGCTATCCTGCCTCTCCAGAGTCCCAGAAATATGGCTAGGTTAAGATGAGCTTTCCAGGTGAATAAACCTACCTGGATCCCCCCAAATGCTCAAGAGGGGGGTCATTTCCTACCCCCACTAGAGGTAAGGACACCCCAGGCTGCAGCCAAGATGGCTGACACATGGAGGAATGTGGGATCACTGCCCTCCTCACCCCCTGGAAGGTGAGTGGGCAGAGGTGATGGCAGGATCCCATTCCAGTTTCAAAGCTAAAGGTTTTGGGATGGCAAAAGAGTAGAGCGGTACATAAAACTCCCTATATGCACACTACTAGTGTCATCTCAGACAAGTCCTAAGGGGAGGATGTGGAACTGCTCCGTACTGTGCTATGAAAACTGTGCTGTACATAAGAATCTTGAAAGTGCCCCATAGGATAGCTACCAAGTGGATGGGAACTATGCTGTAACGTCTATGAATAATGACTGGAGGTTCAAACTTCCCTAGGTCACTGGTTAAAGTGACCCCACTCAGTTTGCTCTCAAAGGGGAAAGAGATGTGACACAGTGGGAATTTTTAATAATATTTTCATGAATAATATGCTTGCCAGTAGTAATTTGACTGGAGATTGCTCTCCATTGGGTGCCAAAGGCAGAGCTGGAGACCTGAGGGAGGGTGTTACAGAACCATTTGGGGTGATATAAAAGGGTCATTAGAGGACTGGCTGAAACTGGCTGAAACCATATCAGTGGAGGATCAGGAAAGACAATGGAGCCCCAAGGACCGAACAGTTTGCACCTAACAAAAGCTGGCTTTTGGAAAAACTCAGCAGCTCTCGCCTTGGACTGACAAAGAGCAAGTGGGAGAAAGCCAAAATGGATTGTATAGCAGCTTGGCTACGCTAGGGGCAGTTATACCACTTTAATCATATACTTTTGTGTACAGACAAGGCCTTACATTGGTTTAGTTTGCCCCAGGACACGATCACACCTCTAGCTAAAGTATCCCCCAGAACATGTATACCTTCAATAATAGAATGTAGGGTTTGAAAGATATGCACTCAGCCCCTTCCAAACTCTACATTCTATTATTAAAGGTATACATGTCCTAGGGGATGCTTTAACTAGCTAGAAGCACACCACTTCTGTATATGACTCAGGTGTGCAATGCCATGAAGGCAAATTCTATAGATCACAAATTGCTTTAAAGGGTTATTATCAGGTCACTTTCAGCCCAATGTTCAATTTGGGGAGTTGTGGGGGGAAGGGTTGTGAATGTGTGTCTTGCTGTGTGTTGTTTTCCAGTATACAAACATTTCTATTGGTCTTTAGGGTTGTAAAAGTTTTAAAAACAAAGTTAAAATGGACAGAGTTCTCACAGAATCTCCAACCAAACAATGCCATATCCTATCTAGTGCATGAGACCCAAAGAAGAAACTGACTCACTTACCTTGCTGAAGCAGAAAAGAATGGAAAGCAGAGTGAAGAAAATTTAGATTTAAATATTCTTCCAGGTCTAATCAAATTGTTGTTTGCAACACAGGAGAGGAAATAGTTTTGTAAAATAAAAATAATTTTGGCCTGTATTCCTTTAAAGTGAATTTGGCTTTGAAAAAAGGTGACAGTCTGTTTGACCATAGTTGAGAGACACAGGAGAAAGGTGGCAGCATGACTGGGTTAGAGATTGAAGAATTCCACTTCAAAACAGCTACAGCACAGGCACTACTGGGCAAGCTTCACTAAATTTTCCTGCCAATGTGCCTCAACTTTGACCTGGATCTGTCTGTTCTGTCTCTTTGCTCATACCATTCAATTCTTGCTCTTAATGCTGAAATTTGCCAAAAATGGGGAAGGGATGGAGTGTTATGGTAGTTTTTGTGCTGAGGGCAAAGTCTTAAACCACCAGAGTATTTGACGCTATCCAATGCCCAATGTGAAATATATTGGTGGTTTTAGTCTACCTCAGTTTTTATTTGGGAAATGAAATGGTGGGTTTAGTCCAGCTTCAATGGACTTGTGTTATCTCAAAAGTTAAAATATAATTCCACCTCTTCCTCCTCATGATAGTCTCAGGAGAACCCCAAGGGTTTGATGTCAATGAGAATTTATGGCAACATGCGAGATTGGACCTTCAATTCTTTTCTATCAGAACTATTGGGTAGTGGAAATCCCTGAAGGCAGTATTGCTAGGGTAATTTTAAAACGGAGGGGCAATAAGCTGAGGCAAAAATAAAATAAGGCTGGTGAGTCAGTTTTTCCTTTTGGGGGGGGTTCTGGAAATCAGTCACCCAAATTCAGGTTCACATCTTCAATCTTTATTCTGCTTTTTACAATATTTATGTTTTTTCTATATAATCTGATACTTTTGTTGGAAAGACATCTTTTCACATTAGGAGAAACTAAAGACTAACCATTAACAAGAAAAAACTTAAGAAAATAAGAAATAAATAAAGCAAGATTTATTTGGATTCATTCATTCTTTTCAGAGCTGCAGCTGCCAGCTAAAGTAACCTTCCCAGAAGGGAACCAGAGGCTGGCCCTTTTCAAGTTATAGAGACTTTATTTAAAAAAGAACTCTACACAAGATTTTCAGGCCATATATTTAACATGCCTTCATTGCACATTAGGAAATGGCCTGATTCCAGCTGATTCTCCTTTCCTTAATAACATTCAGTGTTTAAGTGATATCAAAATTACAATTTGGCAGTGAATACAAATGCCTTAAAAACTGTGATGCTGCTCTATCAAAGTTACAGTGTGTCTGATCCCCTTATATACCAGCTCAGATGCATATTTTTGTTACTCGCTTTTCTTTAAAGCAGAGATCAGAAATTATTTTAACAACAAAAATATACTTGAAATCAGGAGGACATAAATTTATACTATCTTTTATCATATGTTAAGTGTATGGCTTAAACAGCTTGATGGTGTCTTGTTCAACTGTCTTGCTACCGGAAGAATCAAAATGTAATAGCCTTAAATAAAATTTTAACATGAGAAGGTGAAATAATGAGTGGTTTTGCAAAGGCAACTTTCTCCTCTCCAAGCCACACAGCATCCGTAGACTATGATATTTTGTTCTTCATGAAGGCACAGATCTAGTGATGGCGCTGGGAGATCTGCACGATAGGCCCTGGTACAGCAAGGCACTGAAGCAAGTACTTAGCTTTTAAATATGTGAATAGGCTCATTGAAGCCAAAACTTACAGTTAGACACTTGTTGATGTGCTTTGCTGAATGGGTGTCACAGAACAAGAATATCATGTTCCAGGTTTGTTGTGCACATCTGAAAAAGAATGTTGCCAGAAACTGAGTATGTGCTTAATGTCCTTGTACAGCATGAAAGAAAGAAAAACACAAAAATAGAGGGTACTACGTGATTTAGAACCCCAGCAGTGAAATACTTTCCACTACATGGTCAGTGTGATATAAAACATGGATAAATATATATTTTTAAATATCAGCAGGCTAAATCTTCCACTTGGGTGCAAGGTACTGGGTGGGGTTGGGCTGGGGAGACTCAAGGAGGTGCTAAGGCCCCTCAACTGTTGAGGTGGGTGGGAGTTGCAAGCACTCTGCACCTGCAGTATATATTGAAAGGAACATTATAACTCATACTTTGGGGCTTGCGTAACCAAGGGAGTAGTGCTTTGAATAAATTAGTTTGAAAGCTGTCATTAAGTGGCCTGATTTATTTAAAAACAAGTAAGGTGTTATGTTTCTACTGCCAGCGGCGTGGGTTATTACATAGGGAAAACATGGTTGTGTGTCTGGTTTTCCTTCAAATTAGTAAACCATGACTTAGTTCCTCATATAGTATATGTAGGTCAATAAGGGAAGATGTAACAAATAATACACAGTTTTAGTAGGACAAAATAATTGTCCTGCTTTGTTGTTTGGGCCATTTAATGAAACATTTGGGTTAGTTGATAAAGATCACGAGTACTGGTACCAGTTAGAGGGCCAATGGTCACATCTCCGGAGTAATTATATCCCGACTGGCCTGATTCTGCTGCACAATAATTTCTTGTTTTCTAAATTCGATTGGGGCCAGTTAAACTACATTACTACAGTTTGAAGGCACCAGGCTAGATTCTCCTCTGACTTACACTGGTAGTCTCTAGATCTATATTGGTGCAAGAGGAGAATGAAGCCTTTCAGTTTTGTTCATAATGAAGAATGGCAGGAGTCCAAGTCATTGTGATATACATCTGATTACTACATATCCTTTCCACTGGCATAGATTTATGCCAAGTTGCCACACCAGAGTAATCAGTGAGCCCTGTCCCAGTCTGCAAAAACACACACTCCTTGATATTCTCAGCCTACAAGTGACAGTATTGTCATAATTAGCCACAAGTTACATCTTAAAAGAAGAAACTTCTTCCACAATTCTGCTGGAGCAACTTTTTGGGTGATTTTATTCTTGATTCCACAGGGATCAATTTGGATGGGTAGGTTGGGAATTTAAAAAGTTGTAGCCCAAACCATCTTGCTTTCAAGTCAATGGGAGCTGGAGTATACTTTTGGGTTGGTAAGTGGCTTTTAGTTGAATCTGAAAATTTTCTTCATTTGTACTGTTTCTCATTTTAATCAGACAGTAGAAATAATGTTAACACGCCCTGCATTACATAACCCAATATGTATGGAGCAGCTCAGGCATAATAAAG
Organism: Dermochelys coriacea; assembly: GCF_009764565.3. Classification (NCBI taxonomy): domain Eukaryota; kingdom Metazoa; phylum Chordata; order Testudines; family Dermochelyidae; genus Dermochelys; species Dermochelys coriacea. The sequence continues at coordinate 33,275,435 of NC_050079.1, read as the reverse complement.
CGATGAATAAAGAAAATAAGTCTTACAATGACTTTTGACTGTTTTTCTAACTTCAACATAAATCCCAAATACTTATTTAGAAATTAGTAGACAGATCTGAATTATTCTTGGAAAACATTTTTCTGTACCATATTTTATGTCTACCAGTGTCAGAAAGTCCCAAAGCAGACTAGGTTAAAGAAGTTGACTGGGTTAAGAATCACATTTACTGTACATTGACAACCAAGTCTATGGTAATTAACATGAACAATGAGTTTTCTACTACAGATGGAGTCCAAACCCCACATCGTTACTAAAGTGAAGCCTGCAGTGGTGGTTAAACACCTGTTTTTTCACTTGAAGGCTGAAGCCTAACAAGTTGTAAAGATGAGAGTTATTTTACATGAATGTTTGCAGATAAAGGGCAGTAGGTTGGCTTTCTTTTAAAATGGCACTCTCCAAAGAATGGAAATAATCGCTCTTATTGTAAGTGTAGTTTTCCACACTGGTGGTGTTATTGTGTTACTTATCAAATGTGTGGCAAATTGCCAGTATGATTATGATGGGTCCCGCACTTCCTCTTCTTTTGGGGGGAGGGTTGTGTTCAGGGCACAGTTTCCTGCCCCTGAACTAGGGTATCTACTATCCCACTAGGAACCCAGAGAAGGGTAGTGGAGAGGGAGGGACCGGGCGCACCCTCTACTCCGGGTCCCAGCCTAAGGGATAGTGGTAAACCACTTGAACTAGTACTTCCTTCCCCTGGGCTACTTCCCTCTCCTGCTCTTCAGCTTGTGGGGCTTCCTGCCCTCTCTGCACAAGCCAGGTGTCTCTTTACCTAGGGTCTTGGTCTTCTAGCCAGCCACAGCACTGCTCCAACTCCTTCCCCTAGCTGATTGAAGCAGGGTTTTTTTAATCAGGTGACTAGCTTCAAGTGCTCTAATTGGCTTCAGGTGCTTTTAATTAATCTATAGAAACCTTTCTTCCCTCTACAGGGAATAAGGCTTTTCCTCATCCTGGGACTTGCATGTCTCTCTTATATCACTCTCCTGCTGCTTTCTGGCCATGCTGTATCACAAATGGTAATCAATCTGTTCCTTAGTGGGTCAAGTTCTAGGACACTGGGAGAGGAGTGGTGTATGTATGTCTTGAAAACCTCAGACTACTATTTGTGCATGCACATCACATTGTGAAATGGCTCTTTAAATTTTAGGGTAGAAATCTATTTGAGTGCATGCAAATAGTTGGATGCCCAAAACTGCATGATTAATTTAGAGTCTGGCTTCAAGCCATTTTGATATTATGGGCTAGATCCATAAAAGGATTTAGGTGCCTAACTGCCACTTTAGGTACCTAAATCCCAGAATCAGGCTTGACTGGGATTCACAAAAACATTTGCATCTACATTTTTGCAGTAAACGTTCCCTCTGTGCCTATGTTTCTGCCTCTGCATATCTGCACGGCAGCTCCATGCCAGGTGTCTGAATGCCTATGCCCAAAAGTGATGCACAAACTAGGGGAAAGTAGGCGTTCCTTTGCCTACAGGCGTGATCCTGTAAGTGTGCTCATAGCTCACTTACTGAACCAGGCCCTTATAGGAAAGCTTGCACAAAATGGAGGGAGGAAGAGGCTGAACTCCCTCATCACTTTTGGCTCAATGGTTAGGGTACTCAGCTGGGATGTAGGAGACCCCCAGTTCAAGTCCCCCTCCACCTGGGTGGGGAGAAGGGCTTTGAAAATGGATCTGCCACCTGAGTGCCCTAACACCGGGCTGTGGGATATTCTCATGTGGGGCTCCCTCAGGGGAGACAAAAGGGGCAGGGACATTAAAACACTGCCATGGCAAAGGACCCTGTAGCGCTTTAATGTCCCTGCCCCTTTTGCCCCCCCCCCCCACACCGACAGGCCAGGGGGGGTGGGGCAAAGAGAGCAGCTATCCTGGGGCCTGCGATTTAAAAGGGCCCGGGGCTCTGGATGCTGCTGCCACTACCGCAGCAGCGGCGTCCGGGGCCCCGGGTGGCAAGGACCATGCAGCATGGAAGGGCTGGCTGGAGGATGCTGACCCCCGAGCCCCGCCCCTTCCACAGGCCAGAGGCATGCCCACCACCCCATACCATTAAGTGTCCTCAGTTACTTTCACCCCTGGCCCAGTTACAGTACAAAAATAGGTTTCAGAGTAGCAGCCGTGTTAGTCTGTATTCGCAAAAAGAAAAGGAGTACTTGTGGCACCTTAGAGACTAACAAATTTATTAGAGCATAAGCTTTCATGAGCTACAGCAAATGCATCCGATGAAGTGAGCTGTAGCTCACGAAAGCTTATGCTCTAATAAATTTGTTAGTCTCTAAGATGCCACAAGTACTCCTTTTCTTAGTACAAAAATAGTCATACACTACCATGCTTGTCTGCAGTGCTTTAGCACCACTGTGCTCTAACAATTTTTTAAACGGCAAGTATGGGGAGAGAAAAAAGAGTTTTCTAATCACATTAGGGAATATTTGTCCTGTCCACTGCAACAACAGCATATCCATATTAGAACACAGATGCTCCAAACTGATCCTGGTGCAAATGCCTAGCTGGAGCAATGATAGACAACACCTGTTAGCGCACAGTTATACCTGCAGTGCAGATAGGCCCTAAGTTATCTCTCTTACCTTGTGTGAAAGGAGGGAGTAAGGTAGGAGCAGTGGAAATTTACCAGATATAGAACAAAGGAGGCCAGGTGTCCAGGAGTGGTTTACAATAAAGAACACAGAGGAACAGGGCTCATATGGGAAGAGGAAACAGAGAGCAGGAAAGAGTGCAAGGTCACCAGGACCGGCTCTAGGCACCAGCTAAGCAAGCACGTGCAGGGGCAGCATTCCGGTCATCCTTTTTTTTTTTTTGCTTGGGCAGTGGCGCTCTTGGAGCTTGGGGGCAGCAAATTTTTTGCTTGGGGCGGCAAAAATCCTAGAGCCAGCCCTGAAGGTCACACAGCTGGGTAAGGGGTACCAGGAGGAAGAGGTCACATAGCATATAGAAACTGCATGGGGCCAGGAGTCCCTGCCTACTTTCCTGAGTTCAGATGACCCCAGGGACTCTAGACCACCCAAAGAATGGCCTAGGGCAGGGGTCCCCCATGTGGTGCCTGCGTTGCCTTTTCTCGGCGGCATTTCGGTTGCGACACTTCTTGTCACTGCCACTTTTCGGTGGCATGGTGTCTGGCGCCCACCACAGCCTTCTGGGAATAGGAATATGCTATTCCCACAGAAAGGTTGGGGACCACTGGCCTAGGGTATGAGGAAACTGAAGCCAGGACATGCATTTGTTTTGTATGATTGATTAAGTAAAGAAAAGCATAAAGATGTTAGACTGTGCAAGGTGTGTGATCATAATTGCTGCATGCTCCTGAGAGAGTTAAACTGTCACCTGAAGCTTCACCCCTTTTGGGTGGCGTTCTAGGAGCAGGGTGTGTTTAAGTAACTGGGATAGCTTGGGGGTCAGTGCTGGTACTGAGAACCTGGGATAAGTACCTCATTTCCAAGAAGGTGGTCCCTTGTTATGCATATAACAACATTACAGGTAAAGAGACAAATCATCATCATTTATTTTTGAGACTATACAGTTAAATGCCATATCAGATATTCCTCAGGGAAAACAAACAATTACAGTGCAAAGGTAAAGATTAATTTAAATACCATTAAAATATAATTAAGTGTTAATAAAAGCATATGTTCTATTTGAAATTAAGTTATTTAAGCTTCAGTTTTTTTCACAAAGCTCACCACCCACTCCCTTTTTTAATGCCACAAAATGATTCATACTGCAAAAGTTTTCTAGGCTCCTGATCAAAAAGCTGCAACAGTTTAGATTTTTCGCTTTGGTCGTAGCAGAGCTTTAGAAGTCAAGCACCAAAGAAACAGATTTCTATGAATCATTACTGCCATAGCTCATACTTAAAAATATCAGGATTTCTGACAGGAGAGAGAGAGAGAATTTTGATCATATGCTGTCTTGAAACAATCCATGAAAGTTATACAAACTGGGCAAGCCTGACTCATGCCGTATGCCATATTGTAAATACAGTACTTCCCCTTGCTCAGTATAGTCAGTGATGTATGGAATAAAAAACAGCTCATTGCACCTAGTGTATACAACTTGTAAGATGTGATGTAAGAGAGAGGAGTGGTCAGCATTCAGCCTTTTTTTTGTATTCTGTTAAATGTTGCTTTTTTGCAATAGTTACTTGCCTGTTGTGCAAATCACTATTATTTGTAATGAAAAGTAACTGTATAGATGTAGTATTTGGTTATTCTTTGCCATGACATAAGGTGGTTTGCAAATGACAAAAAGGGTATTTCCCTAGGGTCAGTAGGTGGGTTGTCGCATTTTAATGTTCATGTAGTAAGATGAAGAGTCTTCTATTCATACTCTGGGTTCAAATCCTTCTCTGGTATGAAGAGTCCGTGCAGGTCCAGATGCAAGTTTACATTAACTGTGGCCCGAGCCATCTCTGTGAATGTTTTAGCATCCAAGATGAGCAGGAAGGGTGCTTTCCTAGGATCCGATGTCACAATGGAGGATAAAATAAGACCTAAAAAGGTATAAATAAGGAATGTATTTAAAAAGGGAGACAGACAGACAGACTTGCTTTCCCAAATAGAAAAGGCAACATCATCAACTGATAAGTCTGGATAATCAAGGACAGCAATGAAAACTGCTTTGTGGATCAAAAACTCTAACTGAGGCTTGGTCTACACTGGGCGGGGAAATCGATCTAAGTTACACAACTTCAGCTACGTGAATAATGTAGCTGAAGTCGATGTACTTAGATCTACTTACCACAGTGTCTTCACTGTAGTAAGTCGACAGCCGACGCTTTCCTGTCAACTCTGCCTATGCCTCTCACCCTGGTGGAGTACTGCAGTAGACAGGAGAGCACTCGGCAGTCGATTTATCGTGTCTAGAGTAGACGCAATAAATTGACCCCTGCTGGATTGATCGCTGCCCGTTGATCCAGTAGGTAATGTAGACAAGCCCTAAGAATGCTAAAACAAAACTACTAATGAATGCCTCCATCTTGTTGCTGATTTGCCTGGTGTATGCCACAAAGAAAAAAGATGCTGAAGCAGTAGTCTCAGTTACACATCACAACTGGTAACATGGTTGGGCATTTTAGCGGTGAGGCTAGGGACTTGAATGGATCCGACTGCACTCCCCATCCACTACTGTGGTTCCTCCAGAATAGGACTGGCAGGAGATGATGTGGGAGCTTGCAATACTACTGCATCTGTTGGGCCTGGTCTGTAGTTAGACCGCTTCAAGCTTCATTCAGTCTAGCAGTTTTGAAGAATTCTTTGATGCCAACCTGATAAAAGATGGCTCCACTGGGCTACATGAAAAATCCAATTGTTTTTAAAGTCTAGCTTGGGAGCATACATATGAGCTGATTTTGGCCCATTGTTCCTTTGCAGGAGTGGAAAGAGGCAGTCATATGCCCAATTTTGAGGAAGGATGACACAATGAAATGTAAGAACTAGCATGTCCTCTCCTTCCTCATTACAGCCTATAAAAATCTTATTTTGGATACTCTTACATAGACTTATTGTTTCGAGAGAGGAAATAGAAGGAGATGATCAGTGTGGATTCTGGAAAAACAGGTTCATTGTGGATCAAGTATTTTCAATTCATATGCTACTCAAGAAAAAATGGGAATATGATCAAAATATTGTGGCAAGGCACCTTCTTGGTTGGGGTAAAACAATCCCTCGTGGCTGCACGGGGCAGTCCATCCTTCTCTCAGCCAGTGTTTTGGGCTTGTTTTTCTCCCTTATGGGAGGGAATGCAGCCTCCCCTCCTAGAGAGGCTTGCTCCTACTCCCCTACTGGTAGCTTTTTTCTCTCTCCCCCTGCCCCTTCTCCCCAAAAAGGAGGGTTTAAAAAGGTCTCACAAAGCCCTTAGTTGGAATCAGCTGATCCTAATTGACCTCAGATAACTCCCTCTCAGCTGATCCTAATTGTTCTCTGGTAACTCCTTTTCAGCTGAACCTGATTGATCTGTAGTCACTCCTCCCCAGCTGATAGGAAGAAGGACCTTTTAACCTTCTGGGACTGTTTTCTACACCCCCCTCCTTGCAGTCATTTGTCCTGAGTTTATCACTATACATACATAATTTTTATAGACTTTATAGGAAAGCACATGATCGTATAATCACAAGATGGCCTCTGGGCCTCAAGGAAAAAAATCCCTGACAAAATTATTAGGATGGTACAGCTGGTACTAGAATGATCCTCAGAATGGAAAATCCACCTTATGAGAGGAGCCTCAAGGATCTGGACTTGTTTAGCCTAACCAAAAGAAGGTTGAGGGGAGATAGGACTGCTCTCTATAAATACATCAGAGGGATAAATACCAGGAAGGGAGAGGAGTTATTTAAGTTAAGCACCAATGTGGATACTAGAACAAATGGACATAACTGACCATCAACAAGTTTAGGCTTGAAATTAGGTAAAGATTTCTAACCAGAGGAGTGAAGTTCTGGAGCAGCCTCCCCGGAGAACAGTGGTGGGCAAAAAACCTAACTGGCTTCAAGACTGAGCTTGACGAGTTTATGGAGAGGCTGGTATGACAGGACTGCCTACAATGGCATGATGCCGATCTGCAACTGCTCTCAGCAAATATCACCAATGGCTGGTAATGGGACACTAGGTGTGGAAGGTTCTGAGCTAAGCATATCTTGGAAGGATAATCTTATGGTCTTTGACCTCATGGCTCACCAAGGAGAAGATGGAGGAATAATATTGAGAAAGATCTAAGAGTGCCTAATGTGAATTACCATTAACAGAAAAAATTACCATTAATGGGGAAAATATGCCATTGAGAGAAAGCGGTTAGGGCAGATGGTGAAAAAGTTAAGGACCTCCATCTCCATGGTCTACAGAGCGAAGAAGTAGTAGTAGCAGACATCTTTGTTTGCAGGAGCACAATGGCTGGGGCTAATTTTACTTACCCTGTGGCACAGTTGTTCAGTGGAAGAGATTTCATATTAAAGGTCATTGACAATAAAACAGTTAAAATTTCTGATTCTTCATTGCAAGTCATCTTGACAGCGTAGGGCTCTATATACTTATATATATGTTTATCCCCAATTTATTAGAAGAGCAGTCTTCTTACCATCATCCTCTTCTTTTAAATCAGGACTCGGAACAAAGACAGGCTCGGCTGGCCAGCAGTGCTCCTCCTCCCAGCTGAGCTTTTTCTTTGTCAGAACATCAAATTTTGCTATCTAAATTATTAAGACAAAAATAATTCTTCAATCTCCATTCTAGCTCTTAATTTCACAATCAATCATTCTGTGTACCGTACAACAGGGTGTCTGGGTAAAATGATGGGATCAGTACTGCAAGTCAGGAAGCAATGGAGATATAATTACTCCAGCATGCCACAGATGAAATATTTGGAAAACTTTAGGCTCCTCAGTCAGGTTTAGTGGCTGTATAGTCACAGAATCTTGTTTGTATTTAACAGAAGACAATTTTACTTTAGAGCAGAAATTGATACTGTTTTACTACATTTCAACTATACCTGTCAACCAAGGATCTTAAAGCATTTCACAAACCTTAGTTAATTATTTAAGCCAGATGACATCTCTGTGTCAGGTGAGTCAATAATATCATCCCCATTTTACAGAACATGAGCCTGAGACACAAAGTTTAAGTGACCTGCGCAAGGTCGCACAGGAAGCTTATAGCAAAGCAAGGAATAGAATTCAGAACCTCCTGATCCTTAGTCCTGTGGTTCAATCATTTTCTTTTTTGTGTGACCTCAGTCTTTACCAAGGTAAAAAACCTTAAGTAGTTAAACAGAACAAATATTAAAACAAAATCAAAGAGACAAGGCGAGTGAGGTAAAATCTTTTATTGGACCAGTGTCTGTTGGTGAAAGAGACAAGCTTTTGTGCTTACACAAAGCAGAAGAACTCATTGTCAGCTTGAAAGCTTGTCTCTTTCACCACCAGAGGTTGGTCCAATGAAAGATATTACCTCACCCACCTTGTCTCTCTAATGTCCTGTGATCAACACAACTACAACCACACTGCAAAAAACAAAATCAGTTCATTGTGATGGTTAAGTAGCTAGTAAACCAATGGGGCCAGGATTTCACCCATGTACTGTAAATATCTCCTCATCTCACCCAACGCCCAGTATGACAGAGTTACGATTTCACATTCAGCTCCGTTATCTTCTGTTTGCATCTGCATTGCTAAAGGTAAATCACTGTTCCCCTTGTGAACCCCAAATCTGAAGAGATCCCTGACTTAGAACTTAAAGGTATTTAAATAAATTATAAGAGAAAATATACAAAACAATATCAGATGTCTTCATTGCACCTACTGCATATCACAAATACCCAAAGGATTAGGCAATATAAAAAAACCCACCAAAACAAATTCTAACTCAACAACTATGGTTGTATTTAAGTCATTTGTAAAGGAGGATTATCTTAGTTAGAAATCACAAAATTGCTGATTTGTTTGAGCTGTATCAAATACGCTGACAAACATTTTATTGCATCATCGACTATATAATGTTACATATCCAACTTTATTTTGTAATCAGCTGGGATAATTAAAAACAGGAACAAATAGTGAGCTCTATCTGCTTGGCCTTATATTCTCTCTGTAGGTTTTAGGATAGATTGTGCTGAATGAGCAACAAGCATCAAGAGCCAGCTTGTCTACAGAACTTTCTCCTACCCTCAGTTAACAGGATTTTCCAGCTTACAATGTACTTGTGTCCTAAGAAGTCTCTCCTTAAAAACTGGTATCATGGAGGAGCATGGGGCTGGGGCTCTTCCAGTCTAGGGCTGGTGCTGCAACATAAATTAAAGCTTCCTGAAAACATCAGAGGGTCAGAGTGAAGGGTGCGTTGTGATGAAATAGGCATCTCTGTATGTGGTAATAACAGTCCGTATTCTCAGCTGGTGTTAAGTGGACATAGCTCCATAATGAAGCTACACGGATTTACAGCAGCTGAGAATCTGGCCCAATTGGTTTTATTTTTGTCATGTGGGCAATGTAGGACTTATGCCCTTAACTTTTCATCCTTTTGCTTGGAGTGTGTAGTGCCAGAGTTTGTAAATTTGATACGTAAAAACATATTGTTATGACTTACTTGTTTAAGAAATGTGAATTTTTTATGTTTGGAACATTCGCAGTACAGAGCAGAACAACTGGTTAGTAGTGTTCCAATTCTGACCTCACAACCAGGCAGCTTCACTATAGTTGTATGGATGTAGATCAGGGCATAATTTGGACCATGTAGGTTAGCTAGTGAAATAAACTGCCTTCACTATTTGCACAAGTTTAATTTGATTTGGGTTATATGAATACAGCCATGCAATATGCAATCAGTGTTATATTATACCTTTGTGGGAACTGGACTCCACCGAACTTCTGTTGCATAGAAATATCTGTATTTTTTGCCATTATAATCATAGTTGATGCGAGGCAGCTCTATTGCTACAGGTAAAGTGAAACATACATACTGATAACAAGGAAGAAAAATAGCACAACTGTACATCTAAGACATGCTAAAAAAAATGAAGTACATCATTGTCAAGATCTTCAGTTAACCTCTGCAATTTATATGCCTTGGCAGAGTCTATGTTAAGTTTTGCTTAGACTTTATGTACAGATATATGGATATATTTTAAAAAAATTGAAAGCTGAACAATTATATAGGTGATGCAAATTCATAAACCACTGACATTTCACTGTCATGGTTTCACTCTCAGCCTCATAATCCTCCAATGTATTTATAGTCTTACTATTCAGTTACCTTTATTTTTCCATAAATACATAGTAATATAGTGCGTTTACCTGTGAAGTGTAATTGGAGAGCTCTTCCCCAAAGTAAAAATAGATAAATATATGCATATAGATAATCTTGCATATTTAGATCCCATGATCTCAGATCTGACCTGTAACTTTAATGTCATGATATTTTGAGCATTCGTAATCTACTGTTCCTTGAACAGCTATTCCCATTAGACTTGCATTAATTCTTCATTTAACCTGGATCTAGTTAGGTCACTGAGGTGAACCCATGCGGCCATGCAGAACCTCACTGTTCATCTCCAGGACCTGACTGCTAGATCAGGGCTAGATTATATAGAAGTATTTAAGAGATACTAGCAGGGGGTGCTGGGACAATTTTTTTATAGTGAGGGGTCTGAAAGCCATTGAACCAAACTGTAATCCCTGTATTTGATGGAAACCACTTCAAGCCATGGGGTGCTGCCGCACCTCCACCTGAACTTCGAACACCCTCGATATCACACTAGTCCGTTATTATAATGCACCTACATTTAAGAAAATACAATGGAAGATTTTTAATGAACACATCTCACCTTCACATAACATTTCAGGCTGACAATAGATGTTTCCATCTTTTTCTTTCAGAGCAGTTGCAGTAGTTGACGGAAGTTTGACTAAATTAGTACCTACTTCTGCATCCTGCAAGAGAGAGATGCTAAAACCAACAAGACATTTCAAAGGACATTTTTCTAATTTAGGACTTTCATCAAGGTTGATTTTACTGTATGTAAATTGCTATTAGGTTCCATTTGGCATAAGCCAGATGATCCAACTTCAAAAGGCTGCCTTCTTAGCGGCATTTATCTTGCATTATTAGACTATGAGCATTTCCATTTAAAAGCCCTTAATTTGCAGGGGATTCTAATAAATCAGCTATGGATCAAACTTGATAAAGGTGTCAGCCCAGATGGTATTTTTGCTTTATCACAGAAGCAGTGTAAATTCATCATGCTATTTGGAAGTTAGGGCTTAAGGCTGGGATTTTCACAGTCATTTAAGGGAGTGAGGCACCTAAGTCATTCGGGCTTGGGCTCTCATATCCCTTCAACTCCTTTGAAAATCCCAGTGTATAAAAAATAAATGTAATGGCTTCTCATTTTAAGCATGCGCACATGCACACGCGTGTGTGTGTGTGTATGTATGTATATATATCTAGCCCATGTATTATCCTCAACAGACAATGTTAAATAGACACCATGTACATTGATGCCATTTGGTGTTTTTTAAAAAGCTTAACGCTGATATTTACTTTAATGAAAATGCCACAGAGTGTTCATATTAGTAGTTCAATGAGATTTTTCGGTATAGTGTCTTTCTGTACAATGCTGCTGAATTCTTAGATTGCAAGGTAGGAAAGCAGGACAATTTGAGCAGATCCATCATAAGAATGCAAGAATGGCCATACTGGGTCAGACCAACAGTGGCTGGTGCCACATGCTTCAGAGGAAATTAACAGAACAGGGCAATTTCAAGTCATCCATCCCCTGTCGTGCAGTCCCAGCTTCTGGCAGTTGGAGGTAGGAACACCCAAAGCATAGGGTTTCATCCTTGACCATCTTGGCTATTAGCCATTTATGGACCTCTTCTCCATGTATCAAATGTATCCTCCTGCATTGCTGCAGAACTGTTTTCATGGCATTAAAAAGACCCAGTTTCCAGGGTGTAACAAGGCAGACAGTATCAGCCATTCCAAACGGAATCAGGCTGAAACTTGCCTGGCAAGTTGCTGAGCAGAATATGAGTTTTTCCTACAAAACAATGATGTGAAACAGATAAGCTGTTTCAAAGCTACAGAAAGGTTTGATCCTCTTCCCCACTTTAGTAAAGCTCTCATCGAAATAAAAATCCCATCTTCATAAAATTACTATTGAAAAGCAGCTAAGTTTTTTTTTCAGGGAGGAGTTTGGTAGGTAGCTTGCGGGGGTTCTGTGGGGGGGGGGCAGGGTGGGAATAATTTTTCACAAGCTTCCACTAATGTGCATTAGATTGTATGTGCAAAAACCCATGCTTGCACCTGCCAATCAAGAGCCACACTGACATTTATTCATGTGAGGTAGCACCTTGCCCCACAAACAGTTCCATTGACTTTGAAGAGACTAGTCAAGTTGAATAGGACCTTTCTCCATGAACAAAGGAATCAGAAGCTGGCACCAGGTAACTGCCCATTGCTTGTGCAAATATAAATTGCCCTGTGCACACAAACAAACAATTACATACCTCCCCAAATTTTGTGGATATTATTAAAAAAAAATCAGGAATTTGGACGTGGCCTGGCAAACCAATGCTTCATACACTTTTTCATTTAGTGAGTTATTCAAAATACTGCTCAAATATAATAGATTAAATGTTACCTTGTCAAACCCCAGAGGAACCACAAATCGCTTGCAGGCTGGTATGGAAGTGAGTTTGGTGTTTTTCTCCAAGTCTTTATTCAGGTTTTTTAAATAGAACATTTCATACAGGCTATTGTCTGAATAGGAAATGACATCAATAACAACATGGCCATCCTCCTCATAAGCATTCACATGGTGAAAAAGGACCATGGCATCTGTATAAATCTTGGTGGATATATCCTTTTTGGTCTGTTTGTCTATGAGGTGAATCCAAGTCTGAAAGATGGCAAACACGCTAATGTTTAATAAGCAGCGAATACGTAATTTAAAAAAAAGTTATTTCATTGCAAACCAGTGTTTCCAACTCGATGATGGTACATTTGCTTTATTTATAATGATGGATTTGGAGTACACAGGTTGTGGCATTAAGAGGCGAGATTCTGGGTAAGAGGCACAGCACAGAGCATGCAGGCTGGAGGTGGGGTGAGGCGGCAGCTTTCAACCACTTTTACACCCTCCCAATTCAGGGCTTCTCTGGGAGCTGAAGTGGCCTCCATAAAAAAATTTTGGGCCCTTGGGAGGTGTCTAAATTACAGTCACCTGTCTCACCTGACCGGACCCTCCACAGTGCTACATGCAGAGGGCAACATGCCCTCTCACCCATGATTCCAACTCTGGCATACCAGGGGCACCCTCAGAAGACAGCCTGCATTTGCCTTCTCCTGTTTCTGCATTAGGAGAATTCTCCCTCAGCTGAACACAGGGTTTTTAGAGTGCCTTTATGCCAATCTGGTCCTCTTGCCTCACGTAAAGGAGCCAGAATGGGGATTAGAATCTCAACTAAAGTCTCTACACTTATTGACCTAAATGTGTATACTATTATATAATATGTTGTTTAAACTAGAGGTGATTGTACGTGGTTACTTGACATGACAGATGAGCAGAATCTCTCTGCTGCTGTGGGATATTTCTAATAGTACCTAATACTATTCTTTCTCTCAGGTACCTTGACACCAGAGATTTACTTATTGGAATTTTAGATGGGGTGGTTTAGGAGTCTTAAGGAAAGATCCTGCTAGCTACTGAAAATATATATAGGACGAGAGGGGGAAACGCATTCCTCTAATGGGAAGTGACTGAACTTTTACAGTCAGGGAAAATATAGTATAGAGTGGGAGTGGCTTCCCCCCACTGCTTGGCACGTAGTAGGAAAAGTACCTTATCTTCCTTATGGAAGGAAAGGCAGGACGCCCAGTTGACACCTCTGAAGTAGGCAGTTGCCAACTTGAGAATGTCCAGTTTGAATGGCTGCTCTATGAAGATGATATAATTTTCTGTAACTCCAAAACTGTGATAGTAGCTTGGGTGAAGGAGAGACTTGGAAGGGATAGAGCAAAACACGTCCAGGTGTTTGAGACAGGACAACTTCTTTTCTTTCTCTGAACATAAATTAGAAAGATAAACTATAATTATGTAAATAGTATTTGCCACTCAGATTCCTTTGCATTCTCCTCGTAGGGGCAGAGTTCCTTCTCTTCTCCAGGATTAGCAGGGGAATTAGCCCCCTAGCCAACAACTCACACAGATAAGACCAGGGCCATCCATGCAGAGGACTTGAGCCTTTGCAGTTACTCCCAGCCCCTGGGGAGTTACTCAGAGGCCACTGCCCCTGAAGTTCCAGCATTGAGGGGGACAGAAGATAAGTATTGTACGTAGCTGTACAGAAGTGACTGTATGGCCCCATGCTAGTGTAACCTCCTGGTGAGCTTGTGCTTCTGGTCACCTCTGTGCCACAGATTATGTGAGTCTATTACAACCCTACCTATAGTGCCTGGCGCTTAAATTGTAGCCATTCATTCTTTTCACTCTGGAAGGCTCAAGTTCAATCCTGATGTATTGGCCAATAGGGTAACAGCTACATTAGCAGCCAGGCCCTGCTCCATTGCTACATTTAACAGAAATGCACAGAAAGTAGATCACCATGAAGAAGAAAAGGGGAGAAACTATATGAGCTGCGACACGAGTGCAAAGAAACCAATGAACAGCCTTTGCTTTGGTGAGGGCTAGCATTGGCAAAGCTGGTGAGGAATGAGACCTACATACAGTTTCATGTATTGTGCCTCGCTCTAACCAAACACTGTCTGTCCCCACTTTTATAGGTATTTTCACCCACTGTCCTTTTCCCTGAAAGTATATTTATAAAAAAAGACATTTTACAAATTCAAATACTACATGCTGGATACATTTTTTTTTCTGTGCTTCATCCGTTAACATATCTCACAATGCAGAGAATGGCAAGCTAGGAGTAGGGACTAATCCTTCTGAAACAACAACATTCTTCAGAACTGAAATATGAACAGGATACAGTGATAAAGATGAACCTGTTCAAACACCAAATACCCAACTAGGACGAGCAGCTAGTTCAGGAGTCTCAGTCTTTTTCCAATGTAATTTTCATGCAGTTACTCACCACCTGTCACCTTAACAGTGAAATGTCAAATGTCTTTGTACAAAGAAGTGATGTTAAAAAACAAACAGTGATTCAGTTGGTTTCTAGACCTTTTGTGGCACAGCCCTCCACCCTCAAAAGAAAAACAGCAACAAACTAACAAGGAACTCAGACACTAGCAGAAGCCATCTCTTACCTGGCACTGAGGAAGGAATCTTAAATATAACATATTTTGTCTTCCCCTTGTCAACTATAGAGGTGCCCATATTGAGAACATTTCCAGCGCTGTCATAATGGGGATGAGAAGTCGCCAGGTTCACCGCTACATATTTATTGTAGTCAACCTAACCAATGGACAGCATAAGGATGTATAAAGAGTACGTGAAATTACTAAACCTACATCACAAAAACTATCTCCCCCTTTGGCACTAATGGCCTTCCCATTGGCAACCCCAGCACAAGACCAAAGACTCAGGCCCTGTTTCAGGAAAGCCTTCGAATTCAGGAATCAACTTGCTTAACTTTTAAGTCTTGAAGTTAAAAACATTGAACTCAGTGGGACTTAAGCATGTGCTTAAATGATTTCCGTATTCTGGGCTTGAATGGGTCATGGATGCTGAGCTTTTAACCCTAAAGGTCACCTCCGGGGTGAGGCACACGGGAAGAAGGTTTGTGTAAGCAAAGGTAATTGCCAGTGCCAATCCCTTACTGAATGGGCTTCACACAGCAAGGCTGTAAAACCAGCAGCTTTCATGAGCAAAAAGATTTCTAAGTTATTTAAAGTCGATAAACTGTATTATAGCAGGGGATAAGGACTGGGAGGTTATACACAGTAGAGAAGGTTAACTAAAAAACATATCTTAATGTATCTAGACTCACTTTTTTAGAAAATTAAAGAAATGTCTTGCATAAGGAAATTCAGATGGTCTAATGACTGAGGAAGTTGTGATATAACTGACCTAGAGAATTAATTACACATTATATAAATTGTTGCGTAATAGGGATAGCTAGTAGGATCAGTAATCAAAAGGAATAATTCAAAATAATCAGATGCCATAAACACAAGACCTGACATTATGCTTACAGCCAAGTAGGATTATGCACAAGTTAAAACTGCAAAAGCCAATACTACTCTAAGACACCAGGAATTTTGTAGTTTGAAAGAAATGAAGACTAAAATATTGTAAGTTAAAATAACTGAAATTATAAGTTGGCAACAACAACTACCCCAGTCTCCATGGCTCCCAAATGGCCTATTCTGACACAGGAAGCACTGGCTAAAAAACATTTTATCTTTCCACATTTACTTATGTCAAATTTGGCCACCTTTAACCTGACACCCCAGACTGTAAAGGTCAGCATGACACTGTATTCATTAGCAGATAAAGCATCCATGTTGGATACCATGTTTTACCTTCTCTAATGTCTCCAGGGTGTGAGGATTAATTTTCCTAATGAAGTTAGTCTCGCTTGTAGCATAATAATCCTCACCAGTTTTCATAATATTGATCAGGCAGTTATCTGTGAACTCAGGAATGGTGTGGGACAAGTAGCAGAATGCCCTGTGGGGATGAAAATGTTATATAAATACATTAATCTTTGAGAAGATCAGCTATTTTATAGTTGCTTTCACTCTCAAATGGGACAGAAGTGATCATGGCTCTGTTTGTTACTTGTTTAGGGTTATCCTCCCCTTGAGCCACTCATAGAACTGGAAGTTGTGCCTGCTATTAGAGAGCAGGATGTGACTTCTATGCAGCACAATCATTGGAAGTGAGTTTATTATTGAATTTGTACTCTCTCTGCTGGCTAGTCCTACAGCAACACTCTTAACCCAATCTGGAAGTGTGGACACACACAACTGCTGCTTTTGCATGCACAAACAGTTCATCTAATATCTGGCCAATCCTGCTCCTATTGGAATCAATGGCAAAACCACCATTGACTTGAATGGGAGTAGACACTAGTGTGTGTGTGTGTGTGTGTGCGCGCGCATGCTTCTACATGCAGTTAGAGATCACATTTTGAAAGTCTGGCCCAGTAGGTCATAGATATTGGTAACTTTTTCAATACGCTTTGGTAAGAAAGTGGTGGATTAATACTTCCTCTGACAATACGTTTTTATTCCCAAAAATATTCCCTATCATATTACCACAGTGTTAAAATAAAGACTTTGGGCATAAACTGCTTGATTGTTTTCTGTAATTCTTGCTTAAAGAAATCAAAAGATTTATTGGAGTACTGTGAGTAATAACTCCAGCACACACAGGCAGGATTTAACTTTGTAATTGTTACTTGCAATGTGCCAATAAATCCTTTGATTTCTATAAGCGAGTATTAAATTTTTTAAAATGTATACAAAGACTGGAAATTAGATCCCTGGCATTGCCAATGGTGTGTCAATTTTAAATTTACATACAAACATTGGGGCTTATTTTGTATATGCCGAGGGGAAATTGAAAAGCAGTTGTGTTGGAGAAATAGAAAGCAGAACCTCGTTAGAAAAATATTGCTTACTTGGCAAATAGGTTTTTGCATGGATCTGGATAAGCCATAGTTCCAAACTCTGACACCACAATTCTGTTTGCTTCTATATTGCAATTGTATGCGTCACTGCGGAGGTATTTACTTCTGTAGTAAACTTCGCCTGACAAAGGGCAAACAAAATGCATCTGATGAAGCGAGTTGTAGCTCATGAAAGCTTATGCTCAAATAAATTTGTTAGTCTCTAAGGTGCCACAAGTACTACTTCTCTTTTTGCAAAATCTTTGTATTACATGCATACTCAGAAGATATTTATTTTCCTTAGAAAATTAATATAGAACATGTGTCAGATAAAGAAATTACAGTAGAACCTCATCTGGTTGGCCCAGTTAAGCAGACTATGGATTGCTTTCAACCCCTAATTTTTCAGGTGGTGTTTTGGGTCTCTGAAAAAATTTCAGGGGAAAATGGGACTGTCTGTACTTTATTTAACCCAGGGTTGTGAGTTCAATCCTTGAGGGGGCCATTTAGGGATCTGGGGCAAAAATTGGGGATTGGCCCTGCTTTGAGCAGGGGGTTGGACTAGATGACCTTCTGGGGTCCCTTCCAACCCTGATATTCTATGATTCTATTCCAATTTTTTATACTTATAGGCTGTCAACACTGATAGCCCAAATTTTGACTTACCCACTTTTCTTGGTTCATAAAATGTTTAGGCAATATTTTGTGTATTGGATGTTGAGAAGAAGGTTTTCAACTAAAAATGTCAGCACTCGAAAGCAACTCTACATTAACTTATCTACATGATGGAGCGGGAAGAATAAATTGTAAGTTTCAAGTTCCTAAGGAATTGTTACAACAAACATTGAGGGAGTTCTAAAATTATGAAAGACAACATGACTTTTTCCTTTTTAAAAATCCCACTTTACTAAATTTGACCATTTAAGCTTTAAAGGCAGTTCCTTTAAACTCTCAATGATGCTGTCACTAAAACTATCTAACCCACCCCTAATCCAGAATAACCCTTTGTTACATTCCTAAAAACCTCCTCTCTAGAGCTGGAATACTTGCAGGCAGCTGTTCATGAGCATGTTTATGATACTCATCACTAAAATATTTGAACACCTGTCAAACAATGAATTATGCCTCACAGCACCCTTGTGAAGTAGGGAAGGATTATTATTCTCATTTTATACACTAGGAACTATCACAGAGAGGTGAAGTGACTTGCCAGTCATCACATAAGAAGTCTGTGGGAGAGTCACACACAGAACCCAGATCCCAGAACTCTTATTTCTGTGCTTTAATCACCAGCCCATGGTTCCTCCATCAGGAGAACAGTATGCATCTCCAGACATAATGGGGGAGGGGTGGCGGAAATTGATTTTTTTGGCAAATTTCAGTCTCCAGTGTTTGTAAAAAAGCAGCACTCTTCTAGGCCTGAAGGAATGCCTGTATAGATTAAGCCACTTCAGGCATATGGCATGTGTGTCTGAACAAACACAGCTCCCTTTGCTTTATGTGGTGCAATAAACTGGCAGTTTCAATGTCTGTCCATTTCTGTTTATGGCTGCATTCTTAACAGGCACTGAACTGGGGAGGCAGACAGGAAATGTGTTTCTGGAATCTCTCATCCCAACACAGCAATGGAAAATAAAAAACGAACAGGGGCAGGGAACCCAATTCTCCTACAAAGCTTGTATATTGTGCAGCAAATAAGCACAATGAAAAACAGCCCCCATTATATTCTAAAGCAGATGAAATAATATTCTATTTCCATATTTTACGGTCAGGTTGAGATTAAAAAGAAACCAGTATGGACAGAGGAAATATTGCTTCTGATCATTTCCAGCATCTTGCCTGAGGGTAGCAAGTAGGATTTGGACATTCATTTAAGTATTGTTTATATAAACACAGTAAATATACCTGAGACCTGATTTGCAAGCTAAGTGGCACAGTGGCCTAGTTTCACTTTTGGCTGCTGTCATAACTAGGTTCAAATCCTAAGAGGGTGTGTAACCCATAATGTAAATAGGCTGTTTTCCCATGTCTAGGAAACCTCTGTACATGATGGTACTATTAGCTGATTCAGTTTGGAATCGTGCCGGTACTGGGGCTCTGGATGGAAGCATAGTAGCAAAGTCTCTATACCTCCTGGATGCGCCATGGCTACCTTCAGCTGTGGCAGAGGCAAAAGCTGCTATGTGCTGCCAAACAGCTGCAGAATGGAAGTTGTAAACGGAAATGCAATTCTATTGTGAGCTGCATTTCTTAATCCTTTACTTTAATGTCTACTCAAAACCATGGTATCTAGAGCAGTCCACCAGAAATCCTGCCCTAGAGTGAAATCTTGAACCCACTGAAATCAGTGGGAGATTTGCCATTGGCTTCAGTGGAGCCAGGATTTTACCCCGGTGTAAATATTCTGTATTGCACAGCTCTATGCATAGTGCCCACAGCACAAGCCTGTGAGAGCCTCAGGCACCTCAGCTCCCACTGAAGTCAACCTCAGGAAGGGTCAAAAGACCTGGCCCTTTAATGGGTACTAACATCCTTGAGGGAAACATAATTGACTTACATTTTTAAAATATTTCAATTAGTTACTATGAGCCAGCTTTTTCTCTGCATTAGAGCAGGTTTGTCTCATGCCACCAGCATAAATCTGATCTAAAGCCAATGTAGCTGTCCCAGGGAGGGTCACCCCAGTGTAAGGGGGGGAATCATCTTGTGCCACTGAGCCACTATAACAGCTCCTAGGCACCCCTTTCCCTGCAGCCAGAGAAGGGCTGTAGCTGGAAGAAAAGGGTATGGCTGGGCATTCCTGCTGCCCAGCAATCCTAAGGTTCTCGAATGTTTTTTTGGGGCCAAGGGCAGCTGGTGCAAATTAGAGCAGCCTTTAGAAGACTGATCCAGCACAGAAGCCCCAGGATCAAGGGAACATGCAAGGCTGACTTTAAGCCACCTTTGCACATTCCCCTTCTGAGGTGAGCACAGCATTTCCACCTCAGAGAAGGAAAGTCGCACTGAGAAGGGCAAGACCAGTACCCCTTCTCTCTTTGGCAGCTGTGTCTGTAAGACTGCATTGACTGTCCTTCCCTTCATTTGATGCTCACTAGGTACACCGACCCTTGTTAGTCTAATGTTTTGCAGGACCCCTAACCAACCGTATGTCCGACAGGACCTTTAGCTAAGCATCTGAAACAATTCAATATACAAATATTGTAAGCAGACTCCACCCACATTTATAAAACCTCACGCTCCTGTTTAGAGACCAAGACTTGTTTTGGATGCTCGCACTATAAGGCTGCAACCTACCATTTTTAAATGTAAAACTGTGAATCAGAGCCAAGCCATCAAACCAATGATTATATTGGGTTTCCCCCACTGTGTGCATGCCTGGGCCATTGCGAAGAAGAATCCCCCGCAGCCAGCTTGGTAGCTCACCTGTAAAGAAAAAGGACACAGTTCATTTCCACTCCAAGTCAAAGGTAACCTTGTGCACTAAAGGACAAATTTCCAAAGGTAAACAGGTACATGGATGATGCAAGTCAGGATTTTACAATTGCGTATTTGCCATTTAGGTTTGCCTAACGATGCGGCCCTCATTATATGCAAAATTGAAAACATGAAATTACCTGAACATAATTTACTAATTATAAGAGATTGATGAGGGAGGAGTATTTTCTTCCTGAACTTTCATTTTAAAATTATCCATCTAATCCCATTTGCTATTACCAGCAAAAGCCAGGAGTTACCAGAAATAAATTATAGGAGTTATTTACAGATCAAATGCCTCAGTGGCCAAGATGCCAATGTAAACTGAAGGCTGGGTGAATTCCAGTAACAATCCCACTAATGAAATTACACAGTGTAATGAAGCATCATGATGGCAGTGCTTTAGAACACTAATAATGTCAATTCTCAGAGTATAAATAAAGATTATAAATATTGTATTGATACTACATAAGTGCTGTCCAGGGTTGAATACAAGATACAGGGATTTGGTGATTTATGACACATGAGGAACAAGTTACTACATGTTATTCACAAAAAACTCTTTGCTAAAAAAGCATTAAGGTTGCAAAGTCAAGCATTCACAAGTTAGGAAATGCCAGAATTAAGCTTGCCTGTTTTTCCTTTGTCATATGCATGTGCTATTGTCTTAAATTACTTTATCACATTCTATTTTTTCTCCACAAGACCACAGCCTCAGTCAGTGCACAAAATGGATGACACTCATTTAATGAGAAGCTCTTCAATATTTTGTGTCTTCCTCATTGTTCAATGGGAGACCCCACAGCACTCAGTTCAAACCCTGCTCCAAAGACAAAATTATTAATAGAGCTGATCAAAACACTTTCAATGAAATGTTTCAAAGTAGCAGCCATGTTAGTCTGTATCTGCAAAAAGAACAGGAGTACTTGTGGCACCTTAGAAATGAACAAATTTATTAGAGTATAAGCTTTCGTGGGCTCTAATAAATTTGTTTGTCTCTAAGGTGCCACAAGTACTCCTGTTCTTCTTTCAATTAAATGTTTGTCAAAATATCTGGTTCCATCAAAGCTGAAACATTTTGCAGAGATGTACTGATTTTGACTAAGTTTTTGATAGGAAGATTTTTGAGGTCCAGGATGGTCTCTCTGGTCACTTCTACCGAGAAGCATTCCTGATCTTTTCTATACCAAAAAATGGCTGTTTGAACACAGTTTTGGTTTGTGAAAGTGGTTGAAAGGTTCTGGTTTTGTTCCAATGCAGAATGAAAACAAACTGTGAAATCTTGAAGGCTGTCTTGAAACAGAATGGTCATCCTCTAGTCAGCTCTAATTATTCATTGCCTCATAGGCTTTTTTGTGAAATGGATTGCTCTAGTATCTGACTGCTTCATAAACATCAATTAATGTATTTTCACAACACTCCTTTGAGATGAGGAGCTATTATCCCTATTTTACTAATGGGAAACTGAGGCACAGAGATTAAGGTCAAAACGATCCACCAATTTTGGGTGCCCAATTTAAGATACCCTATGACCTGATTTTTCAGCATACTTAGTATTATATAGCACTTTATGTTAAAAGCACAGCTCCCACTGACTTCAATTGCAGCTGTGAGTGCTCAGCATTTATTTTTCTTTAGTAGGTATAAACTTTAATTCTTTGTAGTTTAAGTAGGATGTGTTAACAACGGGCTTTGAGGCCACTCTGTTTCTCAGCCTTGATGCAAAGAGGAAGGTGACCCTTCACCTAATTAAGCCATGAACAACTTGTTCCCTAATTTTTTGCTGGTAAAAAGGGCAAAGGGCAGTTGAAAAGGGACTTCTAGGAGTATTTTAAGAAAGGCTGAGTGGGAATATGAGTGGGTGAAAAGCAATGGCAGTCACCACTAGGTCATAAGTCACATATAAGAATGTGTCAAGGCCCTAGTAAATTCAGGGCCATGTGCACTCCCAACTGTTACCCCCACGAGAGGAGCAGAGGGGACTGAGATACTTCCATGAAGCAATCTCCTGCTTATCACATTTTTGGAGTAGCCTATGCTTGTGGTCTAATCTAACATCGGTTATTAGAAGAGAACTTTCAATTAAAGGAGGAACTTTCCAAACTGACCAAGAGCCAAGCTTGCCCATCCGTGACTGGGAGAGGACCATGTTTCTGGGTTATTAGATTTGTGGTCCCCTGATTAGCTCCAGGGAGGTGCCATAAATTCGAACAAGCTAAAAATCACCACCATAAGGATCAAGGTAGATGTGGAGAATGGCATGTTCCTCCTACTCCACCACAATGTCAGCAAGGGCTGATGCCTTTGCTTTCTGTAGGCTAGCTTTAACGAGGAGGAGACCAAGACCACCACTGGTTACGCCAGCTTGACCAGCACAGAGAAAGCCCATTGGTCAGCATGAGATACCAACCAGAGATATCATCTGTTCCCCCGACCTGCAGTTCTGTGCTGACACTCTGAAAGCCACAAAAGCTGAAGAGCAAATCTTTTTCTTTTATTAAGAAACTTTCTTTTTTCTCTCTCCCCCACCCTATTTTGTTATTGCATGGAGACACCTGCCAATATTACCGATTTTTCTCTAACCCTTTTAAAGGGTGTATGGTGTGCATGTGTACAAACTGTGCACATGTAAGCAAAAGCGTAAGTAACAGTACATGCCATTAATCATTTCCCAACCAACATGCTAAGTGAGTCCTCCCTTAAACCATTTTATTACCTGGTTTGTGTCTGTATGCACCACTCCGCACTAAGAGGGGAATGGAGAGTTGCAGATCTTTGATGTATCAAAAAGTAAGGCAATAGTCTGGAACTGTTCAAAAAGTGGATCCATGTGGCCTGAGCCAGGGTTTAAATTAATGAAAGGGGAGGTGACCAGCCAGCTCCCTTCATCCTAAACTAGCCCCTGAGTACTTACAGACTCTAAAGGGGAGGGACAAATGTTCCCCTCTCCCATTCAGCTGGGGCCAGCCCAATTGCCAAGGTCTCATCAAGTTTCCCACCGGGTTGAGGAGGCACGTCAAGGACGGAGAAGGAAACACCACCTTCTTAAGCTTCCAGCATTTAGTATTTGAAATAATTGACCTGCTGTCTTAATTTCATGATTTGATTACTGGCAGTGTTCATCTGGTACTATAATCAATTGGTGATTCCATTCCACATCATTGTTAAGGTGCTTCATTCTAACTGTGACCTTGATGTGATAATTTGTATTGTGTGGTCTTACTTAGTTTATTAAAAGTTTAAGTAATTACCCATAGTGAGAAGTTAATTGACTTTAAGTTTGCTTGTTTATTAATTTGAAGAAGGGGTGTGCGTGTTTTCCTCCCCAAACAACCTGAAGTGCAAAAGTAATTTTGTAGAGTATCTGAGGGCTATTTTGCTCTGTTTCCAAATAAATATTTATCTTCCTTACAAATTAAAAACTGCATCATAATGGATATTCACAAGGGGTCCAAATTAAGGTTGTAAACAAACCAAAAATACAACTATTCTACCATGTGACATCATGAGGGATAAAACCTATAGAGCTACCACACAGACCTCGGCTTCTTCAAAAGTAACTGATAGTACAAGTAGGTTGGTATCCTCTGTGGACCAGCACTAGAGGGGGATGAGACAAACACTTTCACAATGTGTTTCACAGATATTTGCTAACAGCAGAGGAATGGTAAGACTCAGGAATCATGAGTTCCACTCCAGGCTCTGGAGGAGTGTGTTATTTAATAGGCACAGACCTCTACCTTTTTTTCCCCAAATGCAACTCTTTCTGCCACCCCTGCCAGCCTGTCCTGTCTCCAGTCCTCTCTCTTCTGCACATCTGTATCATCACCCCGTCCCATTCTCCACTTCCAGTCAGCACTCCTCAGGCTTCTTGTTTCAGCTCCAGGCTCTTTGCCCAGCAAGTCTTAGTCTCACCCCTCTGGAATCCCTGTCCCCCAGCCTTCCCCCCATCCCAACTCCCAGTTCCAGTCTCTTTAACCAGACATTCCCAGGCCACATCCTAATCCTGGCTCCTCAAGTAATCTCTCTCTCTCTCTTCCCTACCTTGGCCTCCAGTCACTCCCCACATTCTCCATCCCCACTTGCTCCTACTCATCCTCCAGGGATCTTTGTCCAAAGTCAGTGAGACCTCCACAGCTCCTGTCCCAATCTCTTTACCTAGCCTGTCCCGGTTCTCCTTTGCCCCAGGTCCTTGTCCAATCTATTTCCCCTCCCTTCTGACCTCTTTCCTCCTGCCCCACTCATTCTCAGTTCCCATCTCTGTTCCAGACAATCCCCCTCTCTCCTCACTTATTTACTCTCAGCCCCTTCCCTGATTCCAGTTCCTCTCTCGTTCCCCCACCCATTCAAGTCCCCAATGGTCTCCATCCCAATCTCTGCCTCGGTGCCAATCTCCTTGCTCAGCTAGTCCCAATCTTTCCCTGCCCCACCTTGATTCCCACCACCAACCAACCTTTATGCCCTTTGTCCCAGTCTATTTTCCTCTCCCAGGTTTGGCTCTTGTACTCACTACGTTTGAATCCTGTAATTTTCTCTTCCATGCTGCCTCAGCCCAGCAGGGGGCATTGACTCTCCCGGGCTCTCAAACACCCTATTTTCAATTCCAGGGCTTGGATCTGGACCTGGCACAGTTCTCAGCAGCCCAGAGCTGCAACCTCAGGGACAATCCTGCTCAGCCCAAACTGGAACCTGCTCAGAATGGATGGAATCTTCAGGGAATCTGAATGCTAAAATCCAAGTCTCTACCGAGCATGTGTGGACTCAGATTTTTTCAAAGACTTATAACTTGGCCAAATTTGGGTGGATTTTCACAGGGATAGCAAAAGGCACATCCCTGACACAAAGGCCAACCCCCTGTTAAAGTTCAAGTCCTTGCACCAAAGCATGGAGACAGGGAGCAGGACAGGCATAATGCAGTTTAAAAAAAAATCACCAAAATTTTTGAAAATACTTAGAACATCTTGTCACACCAGCCTTGTTCTCAAAACTGGCTGAACAATTCTGGCTGACATTTTTCAAAACACATTCAGCCTGAGGCAGACACCCGGCATGGAAAATTTCAGTCCAAATGGGTAAAGTTTGGAAAAGTTCTAAGCAACTGAAAACAGGCTAGTACAATGGAAAGTCAGGCAACCTTAATAGAAGGCGATTTTAACAGGCCCGCCTTTAATACATTCCAAGAACATTTATTTAACTAATATTGAATACACATTACTACTATTTATATTGTAACAAGTCCAGTCATGGACCAGGATCCCATTGTGCTAGGCACAGTACAAACACAGACATCTTCATATGGTATTAGGTTTGAAATTCTGTGCAGGGGGGAGAATAAATGGATGAAGATTACAGATGCACATTTGACTGTTCTAACAAGAGCTACAGAAGAGTCTAGGCTCTCTGACAGACAGCATAAAAACTTTTGTTACATGGTGCAAACACAAGAGCCAGATAAGAAATCCTTGCTGAAGTATGAGGGGGTATATGTTATTATTCTAGTCTTCTCATGTACTTTCCTTTAGTCTGTAAGAGTTAGCCATATGAAGAGAGTGGCTCTCTTCAGTATTGCCACTAGAGGGCTGAGAGTAGATAAATAATGTATGTTTAATATATTCCAAGGGGTTTTCAGATTGCAAAAGCTTTATTTCTTGTTACATGTATAACAGAATTGGAGGGGGAAAACCACAATAATTCTCTCTCTCTCTCTCTCTCTCTCTCTCTCTCTCTCTCCTTCCACCTCAATCCCCCCAAAAAGGATACATATCTGGGGGGGGGAGGGGAGGAAAAAACCAATCCCATACTCTAAACACCTTCCCTGCTCCATAAGATGCGTTCGTGCAGAGTTTCCCCAAGATACGGGGCAAGGGACTAGGCAGACACAGATGATGTACCAGTTAAATTAAGTAGGTCTCTAACACCACATGGTGGGATTGCTTTCAGCCTTCATTAAGTGGGGCTCAGCTGGAAGACATTGTTACTGTATGTACACAATACTGTATACAACAGAAATGTTACTCTGCACACAGTGAAAAAGACTATTTCTAAACACTGATCTTGTATGAATTTTCATTCTCTTGGCGAAAACAGCTAGAATCCTAATTAAAATATTTCATCATCACTCCCATAACCGCATTGGTTGCTGGGGCACCATATGAGCAATTAACCAATTGTCTCCTTCCCTGACAATTGTGTGTCAGTGCTTGAGTCTCTGAAGTCCATTCCTGTCCACTCTTTTATGTTGTCATTCCATCTCTTCTTCTGTTAACCTCTTCTTTGCTTCCCCTGTACTATCCCTTGGAGGATGATCTTGGATAGGCCAGAGTATCTTGTTACCGTACCACTTCAGCTTGCACTTCTTTACAGTCGTCAGGAGGTCTTCATGTCACCTACTGCATTGGGTGATGTTGCAGACCTCTTCATTAGTGAGGTGGTAGAAGTAGGAGTTTCCCAGGATTTTACAGAAGTAAGTATCTCAGCTCTATCACCAGTATTTTCCGTTCAAGTTCTGCCATAAGGGTCCATGTCTCTCACAGATACAGAAAAATGGAGATGACCAGTGCATGCAGCAGTTTCAGTTTGGATTCCAGGGAGATGTTCTTATTCCTCCAAATTGGCTTTAGCTTTGCCACTGCTGCTGCTGGCACAATTCTTGCCAGAATTTCTGCTTTGGATCCTTCATCAGTGATGATTGCCCCCAAATACTTGAACTGTCTCCAGCTCTTGTCCACTGAGTGATATGCGAGCTGATCCCATCACGTTTGTCTGTCATCAGCTTGGTTTTCTCTGCACAGATTTCCATGCTATATTTTGTGGAGGTTTCATCCAATCGCTTCACAAGGTTGGCAAGTTCATCTTCACTGCCTGCCAGGCCATCAACATCATCAGCAAACCGAAGATTTAAGATTGTTCACCCCCCAGTGCTGACTGTGCATATGTGATCTAGGGCATCAGTCATTATCCACTCCAAGTAGATGTTGAACAGTGTGGGCGAAAGAAGGCAGCCTTGCCGGACTCCAACAGTGGTGCAAAACCACACTCCTATTGTGCCATTGACGAGAACTGCACTGCTGGCCTTGGCACACAGTTGTCTAATGGCAAGAATAAGCTACCACCAACATTGTACTTCATGGTTCTGAGAGAGCTTCGTGCCATACTCTGTCAAACGCCTTCTTGAAGTCAAAGACGTGGTAGATGTCCTGCTGGTGTTGTAAGTACTTCTCAAATAGAACACGAAGGTTGAAAATCTGTTCTGTGGTACTTCTTCCAGCATGAAAGCCAGCCAGTTCTTCAGTGATGATGCTCTCCGCTTGTGATTTCAATCTGTTCAATATGACTTTCAACATCACTTTGCTGGGATGGCTAACTAAGCTTATGGTCTGGAAATTTTGACAATTGCAGGTGGCCTCTCTTTGACAGAGAGATGATTAGTGACTGTGTGGAGGGCCACTGACTGGTCTGCCAAATCTTGTTGCAGATCTTGGTGAGTACATCTATTGCTATTTCTCCTCCGAATTCCATAAATCATCAAGACAAAAAAGGGAACAGTCTTACAGAAGAAAGGGACATCAATAGGTGGACAAACTACTGCTCTGATCTATACAACCACCAGACAAATGGAGATCCTAGTGTCTTAGGCAGCCCAGCTTCAACAGAGGAGGATGACTTTCCAATACTGCATGAAGAAAGCTGTGAAATCACTCAAGAACGGAAAGGCTTGACAACATCCCAGCCGAATTGATATTAAAATATTTACAGACTATAAAAACTTCAGGGGACAAACTCCATTGGCCTTATTCACAGAAGTAGTCCCAGTGGAGAGAACAGATTTACTTTTTGGAGTGAGGTGAGCAAGATTTGGCCCTAGATGCATAGAATTACCTAAAAGGTGAAGGTTTCAGAGTAGCAGCCATGTTAGTCTGTATTCGCAAAAAGAAAAGGAGTACTTGTGGCACCTTAGAGACTAACAAATTTATTAGAGCGAAAGCTTATGCTCTAATAAATTTGTTAGTCTCTAAGGTGCCACAAGTACTCCTTTTCTTTTTGCTAAAAGGTGAAGAGTACTGTAGAAGATAAATGGGGAAAGGGAAGATGATAAGCAAGAGAGTGAAGAAAAATGTGTTCAGAGGGAGTAGTACTACTCAAGAAATGACATATGGTAAGAGATCCAGCCTATTAAAGTTAGATACAGTACAACATTTTTGCTCAGTAGTATATTTAGTTGAAGTAGCCCAGTATAAATATCTGAGAATAGGAATGTTTATCTAACGCTCTTATTTGCATAACAGAACACTTCAGGTTATGCAGTCTCTAAAGACAGTCTAGGTGACTGGAGCCCTTTGTGGCCCCCCCAACCTTAAATGGGGCATTGGAACAGGAATCAGTGCAATGAACTTGGCCCACTGGCCATGTCCCAGCCAACCCTCATTACCATCACACCACTAAGAATCAGGCTAACCTGCCTTTCCTACCATGCATCCAAAAAAAAAAAAAAAAAGTAGTATTTCTGCAGCATTTGGGGCTTTGTCGATTGACCAAGGATTTGGCCTTGGTAAAGCTATTCTCTGCCCTCAGATATTTCACATAACAAATGGCAATCATTTTTGCAATTCAAAGAACATCTAGATTCAAGTTAAAAGAGACCTAATTAAAACATGTTCTCACATCAGATTAAAAATACTCTAAAGATATCTGGAGAGTCAAACAACTAAGACAAACTCTTTCAGTGGCATATATAATGGAGCAAGGATGGTTTTGTGGCTAAGGTATTGTATAGAGCTTTAGAATACCTGGTTCAATTTCTAACTCTGCCACAAACTTCCTGCATGACCTTGTACACATAACCCAGGGCCACATTTTAAAGATATTCCGGCACCTCAAGATGTACATAGGCACCTAAATACCTTTCAGGATCTGGATACAGCTACACTGCAAAATAAACCCATGTCAGCAAGTCTCAGAGCCTGGGTCAACTGACTCAGATTGTACGGGGAGACTTTGGCAAACCAGTAAAGTGCCTGAAACCACTATGGCTTTTTGCTAAAAGCAGCCAAGTCAGCAAGCTGTAAATTGGCCATTCAGCAGTCTCAGTTTAACCAAGGCAGGAGAGGAGGGAGGTTTCTGGGTGCCACAGAGAAGACAGCTTGGCCCCTGTCCTTCCTGATAAGAATTGTGTTGAAGTTGCTGATACATGCATTTTAGAAGAGCAGAATGTGTCCCAGTAATGTCTATTGGGGCCCCCAGGCTTCAAACTCTGGAAAAACCCACACCTGGTTAATTGATAATAAGAAGGAACCTCTCACTTGACCATTGAAACTGCTTACTTAACAAGTTGCTTTAAGGACATGTCATTCTATTACTAATGTATAAATAAGGGGGAAAAGTTTGAGGTGGTGGGACTCTTCAGGACTGGACTCTCCCTCTGGATGCATCTTGTGTTCCCCAGCAGCAGACAGGCTGCTGCTGTGCCACTCAAGAGCCACACTCAGCTTTGGTAATTATCAAAGGTTGGGGGTGTTTTACTAGCCTGTTGCAGACGTGCGTATAAGTGCTTGAGACCAAGTAAAGTTTAGCTTTAAGTGAAAGCACTCGTGTTGTCCCTTTTGTGCCAGCCATCTATTGGTTGGACGGCCATGTCTCCCCTGACACCACCTTTTACAGAGTAAAAGTTACCAAGAGCTTGGGTTGAAAGAACCCCGGGTAACAAGATTTGTGAGGCTTGCGCCACGGGGCTAAAAGTCAGTGTAGATGTTCCTGCTCAGGCTGGAGCCCAGGCTCTGAGACCCACCCCTGAGTGGGAACATCTACACTGCTATTTTTAGCCTCCTAGAGGAAGCCCAACTCAGCAACTCGCTGCCGTGGGATTTTTCCCCCAGTGTAGATATATCCTATCTGGCTTCTGAGGCACCTAAGTCCACCCTTTTGGCACCACTTACACTTTCAGATCTGCTGCTCAGCTGCTGCCTTACCTTGTAGGTGTTTAAATTTCCACCAGTCAGCATTTGCAAAGCTGCCTATGCACTGAAGCCACTCCACAGGTAATGAGCCGCTTGCAGCCCTAGCTCAAGCCAAAGCCCTGAAGCAGGATTCTCAAAGTAGGCAGGGGAAAGCCTATCTCGCCAGCAAAGGCCAGTCAAGTAGGCAAGTTCTGAGCACACTTAACATTTGCTTCTTACCAGCCCCCTGCAACAGAAGGAAGCCACTAATGCATGGAGGCGCAGCAAAGCTTCTGCACAAAAGGCAGCCCGGGAAACATAGGTGAGAGACAGACATTGTTTCAGCTGCTAGTCCATGGGCTACATAAGCAGATGACCTGTCTTAGGCACCTAGCTCCAGGAGAGGATTCGTGGCTGAGGCTCCCAAGCAGAGGTCAACCACTTAGGCGCCTAAGCCCCTCTTTTCTCTCTACCCCTCACCTCAGCATATCACTCCAGGCTAGTTTAGGCAGCTTCCTGCTCAGCCATCCAGTTTCTGAAGATCCCTTCCATACACGAAACTCTCTCCTCATGAATTATAATCCCATAGTATTCTTGCCAGAAAGTTAAAGTAGTATATGTTGGATCAATGGATTATAAAGTGGATAGAAAGCTGGCTAGATCGGCGGGCTCATTGTGTAGTGATCAATGGCTCTATGTCCAGTTGGCAGCCGGTATCAAGTGGAGTGCCCCAAGGGTTGGTCCTGGGGCCGGTTTTGTTCAGTATCTTCATTAACGATCTGGAGGATGGCATGGACTGCACCCTCACCAAGTTTGCAGATAACACTAAACTGGGAGGAGTGGTAGATACGCTGGTGGGTAGGGACAGGATACAGAGGGAGCTAGACAAATTAGAGGATTGGGCCAAAAGAAATCTGATGAGGTTCAACAAGAACAAGTGCAGAGTCCTGCAATTAGGATGGAAGAATCCCATGCACTGCTACAGACTGGAGACCGAATGGCTAGGCAGCACTTCTGCAGAAAAGGACTGAGGAGTTACAGTGGACGAGAAGCTGGATATGAATCAACAGTGTACCCTTGTTGCCAAGAAGGCTAATGGCATTTTGGGCTGTATAAGTAGGGGCATTGCCAGCAGATCGAGGGACGTGATCATTCCCCTCTATTCTGGAGTGAGGTGAGGCCTCATCTGGAGTACTGTGGTGAGGCCTCATCTGGAGTACTGTGTCCAGTTTTGGGCTCCACACTACAAGAAGGATGTGGAAAAATTGGAAAGAGTCCAGCAGAGGGCAACAAAAATGATTACGGGGCTGGAGCACATGACTTATGAGGAGAGGCTGAGAGAACTGGGATTGTTTAGTCTGCAGAAGAGAAGAATGAGGGGGGAATTAATAGTTGCTTTCAACTACTTAAAGGAGGGTTTCAAAGAGGATGGATCTAGACTATTCTCAGTGGTACCAGATGACAGAACAAGGAGTAATGGTCTCAAGTTGCAGTGGGGGAGGTTTAGGTTGGATGTTAGGAAAAGCTTTTTCCACTAGGAGGGTAGTGAAGCACTGGAATGGGTTACCTAGGGAGGTGGCGGAACCTCCTTCCTTAGAGGTTTTCAAGGTCAGGCTTGACAAAGCCCTGGCTGGGATGATTTAGTTGGGGATTGGTCCTGCTTTGAGCAGGGGGTTGGACTCGACTTCCTGAGGTCCCTTCCAACCCTGATATTCTATGATTCTATACTAGGAGGAATGGAGCCTAACTCATGGCTGAAGATCCCACTGAGCAGCAGGCCACCTCGAGGTCAAACATTGCAATGCTGAGCAGAGTAATGCGTAAAGTACCTAAGGATCGGGGCCCTAGTAAGATTTTTTTCCCCCTCCATCTGCAAGGAGGAGATGATATTTTCCTATGTCCCCTGAGGGATGTGAAGATGAATCCATAAATGTTTGGCAAGTGATCAGACATTACAGTGATCAAGTCATGTTAAATTAGCATGTTATTAGATAGGATAGCACAGTGAGTTGCCGGTGAAGTTCCTGGAAAGAAGGAAAGTCAAATAAAGGCCTCAGATGCAAACTGAGATCAGTACATAGAGTGAGTGATAATAGAAGCCACGGAAAAATACAGAGAAGGGAAGGTGTGCATAGCTGACTGAGAAAAATATTGAATGTTTAAAGATTTTCTTTGTTTCCTCAATCAATAAGTAACTGGACCATCATCTGTTTTAAGTGTGTTCTATTCTGAAAAGTGACTTTAAAAATCGGCATTGTGGAATTCTGTGTTCATTGTCTCTGCACCATGACCT
Source organism: Dermochelys coriacea (assembly GCF_009764565.3). Taxonomy (NCBI): domain Eukaryota; kingdom Metazoa; phylum Chordata; order Testudines; family Dermochelyidae; genus Dermochelys; species Dermochelys coriacea. The sequence continues at coordinate 33,242,619 of NC_050079.1, read as the reverse complement.
AAACCTGGAATCTGAGAGACAAGTTGGGTCCTCTGATGCACTGCATCTCTACCAATAAAGATTTTGCAGGTAAGATTTTAAGCAATTCTGGTTGAGGATTGCAAACCAGAGTACGTAGAATCCAGCTCACCCCTTATCTGTGTTAGCCATGACTACAGGACTGAAAAGCAATAAAATCTTGTTTTTATCTCTAACATCAGCAGACATGACTCTGAATTCACACCAGGGGCAGATCTGTTGATTCAGAAGGTACCACTTTTACCTACTTGCTGTTCTGACAACCACCACTCTTTATAAATCATTCTTCACCTCGCTGCATCACAAAACTCTTTAGAATGAGATAAAATGTGGCAATCAAATCAAGGCAAAAATACTAATCATGGACACAGTATCTACTGAAATGACTTCTGTCATAAATATAAAGGGAAGGGTAAACAGCTTTAAAATCCCTCCTGGCCAGAGGAAAAACCCTTTCCCCTGTAAAGGGTTAAGAAGCTAGGATAACCGCTCTGGCACCTGACCAAAATGACCAATGAGGAGACAAGATACTTTCAAAGCTGGTGGCAGGGGGAGAAACAAAGGTTCTCTCCGTCTGTGTGATACTTTTGCCAGGAACAGAAAAGGAATGGAGTCTTAGAACTTAGTAAGTAATCTAGCTAGATATGTGTTAGATTCTGTTTTGTTTAAATGGCTGATAAAATAAGTTGTGCTGAATGGAATGTATATTCCTGTTTTTGTGTCTTTTTGTTACTTAAGGTTTTGCCTAGAGGGATTCTCTATGTGTTGAATCTGATTACCCTGTAAGGTATTTACCATCTTGATTTTACAGAGGTGATTCTTTTACTTTTTCTTTAATTAAAATTCTTCTTTTAAGAACCAGATTGTTTTTTCCTTGTTCTTAAGATCCAAGGGTTTGGGTTTGTGTTCACCTATGCAAATTGGTGAGGATTTTTATCAAGCCTTCCCCAGGAAAGGGGGTGTAAGGTTTGGGAGGATTTTGGGGGGAAAGACGTTTCCAAGAGGGCTCTTTCCTTGCTATATATTTGTTAGACGCTTGGTGGTGGCAGCAATAAAATCCAAGGGCAAAAGGTAAAATAGTTTGGTACCTTGGGGAAGTTTTAACCTAAGCTGGTAAAAATAAGTTTAGGAGGTTTTTCATGCAGGTCCCCACATCTGTACCCTAGAATTCAGAGTGGGGAAGGAACCTTGACCTTCACCCAAAATGCATTCTACAAATTATATAGAGAGAGAATTTGTAGAATATATATATTTTCATTAAATTACCCACTTAAATCATATGACTTTAAATTACCCTGATTCAGGAAAACCGTTCTTTTCTCTGGTTTGTTCTGCTCTCTTTGTAATTAAGCCACTTGGCATTAGTTATGTCTGCCTTTCTATTTGTCTTTAGAAACAGTTCTACAAACAGTTAGAGTGTCCCTCTCTGGTTCTAGGAAGTGAAAATGACAATATCAGCCACTCCTCTGAACTGCAACATGGAGAAAGAGACTAGAGGCTAGTGACTGACTACAGAAAGAAGAGAGAGAGAGAAAGAAAGAAACTGAAAGGACAAAGAAGGGGGGGGAAATGGGGGTGGCACCAGATCTGAATCCCCCTGACTTTGTTGGTAACCACCAGTTTCAGTGACTGTTTCCTCCAAGTAAGTTTGAAAAGGATACACCCAAAAATGTCCATAAAGTGAGAAAAGTCCTGCAATTAGGGGGTAGAAATAAGATCTGATCTCAAACTTCTAAACAGCCATTTACCTCTCTCTCTCTCAGTCTCCCTTTCATTAGGCCCAACAGTTCCCCTTTTCAGTGTTGTCTTGGGGAAACAAGTGCTAGATTATTAACTCATTTGAAAACACAAAAATACCCACCCAGTTTGGACGAGATTTCCTTACCTTTCACCTCTGCTTTTATGGGCTCTGGGTGCTCCTCTTTATTTCTACCAAAGATCACATCCATGTCTGCTGCACTTAAACAACTTGTATATCTGCTGCACAGCTGGTGTTGCTCTTGTGGTATCCCCTCTGACTAGGCTGGAAACAGCTCTTTCCTGTTATTTATAGGGCCAAAGTGCGCCTCCAGCCAGCTGCTGGTGACTGATATCCTTTCTTTAATCCTTAGCACATACTACTATAATTCTCTCCCTCCCTCTCCACACTTAACTCTTAATCTCAATTCCTTTGATGGACAGAGAGAACTAATTCATTTGCCTTTTTGCTCATGATTGAACAAGAGATCAGTTCGGCAGGGGTCTATTATCAGATCCCACCTGAATCCCAGGGATTCTGAGAAACTTTAGATATTGATTAGATAGGGATCCCTGCCCATATGACAATGTTGAAGGAAAGAGCAAAAGAAATCTCCACTTGCTACTGTGATCCTGTTTTTAGAAGCTGATAAAAAAAAAGTCTCCAGAGCTGACATCCTTCTCTCTGGAATACAAGCTTGTGCCATTCTAAGAATTAGCAGAAAATGATCAGTGCACAGCTCTGTGTTTTATTTTTTGACCAGACTGTTGGAAAGTAAGCTAAAGGGCACCTCTCTGAATGACAAATGGCTGTCTTCACAAACCAGGGTTGTAACATACCCACCGTTGTATGATTTGAGTGAAGTGGAGTTAGGGATCTTTTTAAAAAAAAAAAAAAAGAGTTTTAACTTCACTTTTGTTTCAAGATTAGGTTCTTAGCTGATTCCAGTGTTCATTTTGAAATCCTCCCGTCAAATAATTAATTTCAATATAAAGCATGTGATTGCAGAGCAAGGGACTACATTTAACATGCACGATAAGACTCCTTGTACAACTGAATATTATACAACTTCATATAAGATTACCTTGGAAGTCAGAGACTTATTTGTTCCCATATGTATAAATCACCTCCTATTAGCTGATTAAGCAATGAAAATATTTACATGCTTATTTTATGTAAAATTTAGCTTTCATTACTTATGACAGCTCTTGCTTCCTTGTGGATATTGCTCCTGTTGTCCTTACTCGCAGTCTTCCCGCAGGTCTGCCTTCACACTGCACGGTTCCGCAAGGCAGTCATCATGCCTTCTTCTCCATTTGGAAGACATCTCACACACTGTGGGCTCCACAAGAAATAAAGGATAATACAGTAACACAAACCAGCTTCTAAATACGGAAATAAAGGTGCTTTGCCGGAGTCTGTAGCACTGGCAAAGCAGCACAAGGATTTTAACAGTGAGGGCTTGAGAGGGGAGGAATCAAAGGTAACCCTCCATTACACAGGCTTAGTAATGGGTGTGTTATCAGTGATAGAGAATGGAGAGCATTTGGGAGGAAAGATAAGGGGCCTGATTCTCACACTACACCCATTTCCCCCTGTGCAGGGAGCCTCTCTTGCAACATAAGGCCTCCATTGGTCCTGTTCCCTGCCCTGGTGAAGAGGACATTGTCAGAGTGCACTGCACAGGGCAAATAAGGGAGCAGGGGAAGCAGAACATAAAGCACAGTCTAATCCAAATTACATCAGGAGCGAAAACAGGTCCCTGAACAGTCCCAGAAAATGGGGAGCACAACGATGGCTTAAAACCACCTTTTCTCCTCATCTCCCAAAGGCCAGGAAGGAAGTAACTGAGAATCAGTCCCAAGGAGTCTGAGGCCTGCTCTACAGTATTAGTTGGTTATTTTGGAATTAGCCTAGTTAATTTGAAATAAAACTGATTCCGTCCACACGACCAAACTGTTTTTTTCGATTTAAAGGGCTCTTTAATCCGGTTTCCGTTCTCCACCTCGGCAAGTGGAGTAGCGCTAAAACCGAGATCACAGTTCTTGGTTACAGGTACTGTGGACGCAATTTGACGTTATTGGCCTCCGGGAGCTATCCCAGAATGCTCCCCTGTGACTGCTCTGGACAACACTGTTCACTCCAATGCACTAGCCAGGTAGGCAGTAAAAGCCCCGGGAACTTTTGAATTTCATTTCCTCACCATGGCAAGCTCATCAGCACAGGTGACCATAAGCACAGTCCACCATCACAAGAGACCACGCAGTCCCAGATTCGCAGACAAGCTCCAGCATGGTCCGAACTGGAGGTACTGGATCTCATCGCATGTTGGGGAGACTAATCTGTTATGGCAGAATTACGTTCCAAAAAAAAAAAAAAAAAGGAACGCAAATACGCACACTAAAGTCTCTAGAGCCATGACGGAAAGAGGTTACTCCAGGGACACAGAGCAGTCGTACAAAAATCAAGGAGCTCAGGCAAGTGTACCAAAAAGCCAGGGAGGCAAACGGGCGCTCTGGGTCACAGCCCCATACATGCTGCTTCTACCATGAGCTGCATGCAATTATGGGGGGTGACGATGCCACTACCCCACCACTGTCTGTGGACACCTGCAAGAGAGGAGTTGCACAGATCGAGGAGGAGGACAGTACACAGGCAGCAAGTGGGGAATCCATTTTCCCCCCTAGCCAGGAACTATTCTTAATGCTGGAGCCAACAGCCTCCCCCCACTCCCAAAGCCCTGGAGAAAGCACTTCTGGTGAGTGAGCCTGATCGGAGCCATGCGGTGGGGATCAGGGGGGAACCCAGCTGCGCTGGGCTGTTCGTGTTTAGTTTAAAGGGTTCATCCCTGCTCAGAGCCTCATCGGAGCCCTGCGGTGGGTGCAGGGGTTGTGTGAAGCAATCATCCCAGAGAGCCTGCAAGCCCTCCTTTTATATTACAAGCGCACCAGGCATTACTTGCTATGGGAAAAGGGGCCCGGCCCTTTGAAAGCATTGAAATGAATGTGGAAGAAGCAGAACCCTGCGTGCCCCTAGGGCTTACCATGGCTGCCTGCAAGCTGAATTCTGTTGCCCAGCTGCACGTGATGGCTTACTCACACCAAAGTGGCAGGCACTTCAGTATAAGAGGCAAAATGCAACCTTGTACAGAAAGAACTGTGGTATGTACTATGAATTGCCTGTTTCACTGAGAAAGAGTGTCCCCTTTGTTTTCTAAAATTTCTTTAAAATACTACCCTCCCTTTTCCTCCTCCCGCCAGTGCAAATGTTTCAATGCCCCTCTCTACTTCGTCCCAGACGCTGGTCCAGATTAGAAGGTGTAAAAAATGAATTTGGGACAACAGGTTCGCTAAGCTCTTGCAGTCCTCCAGCAATGATGGGACCAGCTGAACGCGTGGAGGCAAACAATTGCGGAGTCCCTTAAAGCGTTCAATGAACACGGAGAGGAGGGACGTGTGCGATGAGAGCAGGCAGGATGCTATGCTCAAGCTCATGGGGGGAAGCAAACTGACATGCTCCGCTGTATGGTGGATCTAATGCGGGAAAGGAAGCAAGACCACAGACTGCCGCTGCAACCCCTGTATAACCGCCCTCCCTCCTCCCCAAGTTCCATAACGTTCTCACCCCGACACCCATGAACACAGGGGTGAGGAAGGCGACAGGGACCCACACCGTCAACCCCAGAGGATTGCACAAGCACCAGAAGGCTGGCATATCCTAAATTTTTATTTGGTTTCTGGACTTGTCCTTCCCTCTTCCTCCACCTCTATAAACCGAATCCCACCCCTGTCCCCCCTGCTCTACCTTCTCAATGTGTTGTGCAACAAATAATAAAGAACGGTTTTTCAACAATTGACTTTATTTCCTTTCATATATCTATATAGATACAGGGGGCGGCTAACTTCGACACACACACACACACACACACACACACACACACACACACACCCCTGTCACACCGTACCCTGGCCAGTCCTGAAACTGGCTTTCAAAGCTTCTCTGATGTGCAGTGCACCCTGCTGCGCTCTAATCACCCTGTTGTCTGGCTGTGTGAAATTGGCTGCCAGGCAAGTTGCCTCAACCTCCCACCCTGCCATAAATATCTCCCCCTTCCTGGCACAGATATTGTGGAGCACACAACAAGCAGCAATTACAATTGGAATATTAGTTATGCTGAGATCTAACCAAGTCAGTAAACTGTGCCAGCGTGCTTTCAAACACCCAAAAGCGCATTCTATGACCATTCTGCACTTGCTCAGCCTATAGCTGAACTGCTCCTTACTACTGTCCAGGGTGCCTGTGTACAGCTTCATGAGCCATGGCATTAAGGGGTAGGCTATTTCAACATCCTCAACAGTAATTTTCTGGTCTGGAAAGTAAGTCCCTTCCTGCAGCTGTTCAAACAGACCAGAGTTTCTGAAGATGCGAGCATCATGCATCTTTCCCAGCCATCCCACGTTGATGTCAATGAAACGTCCCTTGTGATCCACCAGTGCTTGCAGCATCATGGAAAAGTACTCCTTGCAGTTTACGTAGTAGCTGCCCTGGTGTGCCGGGGCCAAGATAGGGATATGTGTTCCATCTGTCACCCCGCTGCAGTTAGGGAACCCCAGCACATTAAAACCATCCACAGTGGTCTGCCATTTCTCTATAGTCACTAACTTGGATAGCAGCTGGTCAAGGATTGTGTTGGCTACTTGCAGCACAGCATCCCCCACAGTAGATTTGCCCACTCCAAACTAATTTGTGACTGACTGGTAGCTGTCGGTAGCTGTTGCAAGCTTCCACAGGACTATGGCCACTCACTTCTCAACTGCGAGGGCTGCTCTCAGGACAGGGCAGGGAACAGCAAGTCAAAGTTCCATGAAAGTGGCCCTACGCATATGAAAGTTTCTCAGCGACTGGGAATCATCCCATACCTGCAACACTATGTGGTCCCAACAGTCTGTGCTTGTTTCCTGGGCCCAGAATCTGCGTTCTATGGGATGAACCTGGCCCAACGCCACCATGATCTCCCAATTGCCACATGCCGTGCTTCTAGGAACGCCTGTGTCCATGTCCTCATCAGTATTGTAATTGCGCTGTTGTCGCTTCCTCACCCGGTTTTGCAGGTACTGCACGTACTGCTGGATAATGCGCAAGGTATTTACAATGGTGAAAACTGCAGCGGACATCTGAGCGGGCTCTATGCTTGCTGTGCTATGGCGCCTGCATGGGTAATCCTGGAAAAAGGGCTCAAAACGTAGGAGAGCAGCGTGGCAGCGGAAGAGGTGCTGTTTGGGTCACGATAGCCAAAAAAAAGGCAGGAAATGGTTGTCTTCTGTAGCTTTCAAGGAGGCGGGAACCCAGGGCAGACAACATGGAGAGGCTCGGTCACGCAGCAAGAGCAGGAGAGCAGAGTTGGTGGCGGAAGCTGTGCTGCTCAGTTCATGATGGATGAGCAGAGTTGGCAGCGGAAGCAGTCGAACAGAAAGAGTAGATATTATAGAGATTACATAGGAAGATGAGAGGAAATGCGAGATGAATTCATAGTAGCAGGAGAGCAGCGGTGCACCGTACTGCACTGTCTGCTGAAAGCACTATGGCATCTGTATGCCAAAAAGGTGCGAAGCTTTCATGGAGGGAGGAGCGACTGATGACACACCCAGAAAAACCCACGAGAATGGTTTTGCCCCATCTTGCACTGGGAGCTTATCCCAGAATTACAATGGGCAGTGGGGACTGCAAGATAGCTACCCACAGTGCACCACTCCAACATTCGATGCTAGCCTCAGTACTGTGGACGCACTCCGCCAAATTCATGTGCTTATTGGGGACACACAAGACTGAATGTATAAAATCGCTTCCAAAAATTCGAATAGAATATTTTTGAAATAATTTCATACTGTAGATGTATCCTGACTGTGTTGCAGTTAAGCTCATGATGCGACAGCACTAGGGTGACCAAATAGCAAGTTGAAAAATCGGGGATGAAGGTGGGGGGGAATAGGTGCCTATATAAGAAAAAGCCCCAAATATCAGGACTGTCCCTATAAAATCAGGACATCTGGTCACCCTAGGACAGCCTGTGATGTATAGGAAGATTTGCAAATCACCAGCATGCAGATGGCAGTGGCAATAATGAGAATAAAGCAGAGAAAAGGTGTAAAGGAAGAAAAGGAGGCTGCCAAGGACAGAGCCATGTGGGAATTTCACAAACAGTGGGAAAGAAGAGGACCCACTCAAAGAGACGCTGAAGACACTATCAGAGAGGCAAGAGGAGAGCCAGGAGAGAAGAGAGTCATGAAGGTCAAAGGAGAGGACAACATACTGAGGAAAGTTTGAATTTTAAGAACAGGCTGGAAAAACACCTGTCAGGAATGACTTACTTTCACTTGGCGCTGCCTCAGCCCAAAGGGATGATGGACTAGATGCCGTCTCAGGGTCCCTTCCAGCCCTATATTTCTACAAGTGACAATGTAAAATCAGCATAGAGATCCAGGGGCAGAGCCAGGTTTTGCAATGGGTCATGGGCTGGAGAGCGAGCCCACCCCACACTCACCCAGCATTCAGGGCTCCAATGCACCACAGGGCTGGGCCCAGCTCCCCACTCCACACGTTGAAATCTGGCACACGAGGTCACAGCACCTTTCAGGTTTGGCCTAGCTGCCCCTTCATCATGAAGGAGGGGTGGCCAGGCCAAAGTGACCTCCTGCACCATGGTGCAATGCCCAGAGTAGGGAGCTGGAGCCAGAGCCAGGCCCAACCTGCAGGACAGGCTCACTCTCCAGCCTCCAAAAAGTGCCATACATACACCTAAAGACTGCCAGGGGGCGGTCACCCCCTGGAACCCATTACCGCCACCACTGGAAAGACCTAGGATGATGTGGATGGGGTACAGGCCTTGAGATTTGTCTAGGAAGAGGTCATTAGAAAACAGTGAGAGTAGTTTGAACAGAAGACCATGCAGCTGCAGGTGCTCAGCCCCTCTGAAAAATCAATCCACATGTTTATTTTGCTGCTTAGGTTTAGGTTTTGATGGTTAAACTTTAAAGAGCCATGTTTCAAAGTTTTGGCAAGTGTATTATAGCATTTAGCTAATACAGTATTTTCAGCCTTACGAAGGTCTATTCTCCCACTTGCCTGGGGTAAGTAAATTTTTCCATGGCAAGCTAAGTGTCTTTAGTTTGCCTTCATCATCATGCTAATGATGGCATTTGAATTTGGGGTGGTGAATTTTCATGGTATTTTTACAGAACTGTATTTTTCCTCCCTTTGTGTTCAGCCAGTAATATTACATACAGTATTACATTTATTTTAAAATAGTTAGCAAAGGAAGAAGGTGAGAATTGGATTACATTTCTGATTTCCCCATCACTTAATAGAATTTCTACCTCTCTGGTAGACCGAGTCCTCTGCTTTGGGAGTTTATTTACCCTACAGCAAGTGCTTTCTAAACGGGTGTAGACAGGAGATTATTTCTTGGTTGATGGTTTTCTACAGCAAATAGTTTCTTGGCCAAATATGATGGTGGCGGGCAGTCAGAGCATGGCAGGGGGTGATTTCAGTTTCTCTTTTGATTTTGAAATTCAAAGAGAAGTATACAATTTTATCAATATGATTCTCCCAGAGATCTAAGGCTGCGTGTCAGCACAAAACAGTGCATGCTCAGAGTTCAGCTGAGAGCTTGCCCTGGAAGCGTTTACACTGCGGTACTCTGGTTTTGGATCAAACTCTTTGTAAAATGGAAGACAAAGAACATAGCACAGGACTACACCCTTGCCTGGCTCTGTGGTAGAGACACCCCGCAGCTCTCATATCTTTGTCAGAGGCAGGCAAGGGCACTGAAGTGAGATGAGATCAGTACACAGGACTATAGCTGTCAGCCTCAGCAGACTTTGTAAGCCAAGGCAATCAGGTTATCACTATGTTGCACTGGGTAGACCATGTTCTACAGCATCCATTTTAAGTCACCTTATTTGAAGATGTAAGTGGACAGTTCACAATGCAGGGAACAGAGATAACTAATGAGTATGGAGGAGGTCCACAGGAGGAGAAAGTGAGGAAATAGAGGGGTTTTTTTTATCTTCAAGATAAAATAATGAATCAGGCCAGTGGTTACCTATCCGCCATACCTCAGTACAGCCTGCCACTGGTAGTGTGAGCAGCCATTTTGCTGTTCCTTGAGTGGAGAGGAAAGAGGTCCATACTGCTGAAGGCTTGAGCTGATGTGCACAGGTTCAACAAAAGAGCCTGAAAGCAGGCTGAGCCCGAGCAGGTCTCAGGGGTGGTGCTTTGGTGGCTGCGTTGAGAACACTATTGCTTTGTGTTTTCTGTGCACTGTCTCTCCCAGGCCTGTGGGTACAGAAAGTTTGTATAATTTACATAAAACCTCCATGTCCTAATTTGAATAATATATACACTACCTCATTTGCAAAAGTTATCCTCACAAATTCTTCACTTCCCCATCTCCCACCCCTTGCCAAATCTATCCTCTTCTCTCCCCCCACCCCAAGTTTGTTCCTTTCCTTCCCCCTGGATTTCCCAACTCACCACCCCACACTGGCTCCTGTCAAGTTTCCTCCACATCCCCCCTTTAAATTCCTTGCCCACACCATCTAGAGCACCCACTTCAAGATTCCCCTCCAACACACTCTCCCTCTTCCCCCCTGCCCCGCATCCCCACTCTGCCTCTTCCCACCTACAGCATAGTCCCAAACTACACACGGTCAAAGAGTGATGCACTACACATCACACTGCCTGGCATTGCTCTCACCATATCTGTGGCCATGGACAGCTGGGAACTACACTCAAGGGGGAATCTTTAAGGCTAGTCCTGGAGGACTGCCTAGAGCAAGCTATAGCCATAGAAACGCAGCTGAGAGCTTTCCAAATGTAGACAATATTTGGGAGCCAGGTGGAAGCCACTCAGCGTCAGATCCCTCCCAGCCAAAGGGCTGCTTTATATTTCTGAGCACTTTTCCTGGGAATAGAGTTTAGCAGACATTTAATACTCAGTTCAGTGCAGGCTGTTGCCGAGGGGAGCCAGACTAATAACATACATCTATATTAGACAGTGTTGCACTTTTCTCTAGCACTGGTGCTAACAGTGTAAGATATAGCACTGACAAAACTCGGGACGTTTTTGTGCCCGTCTCCTGTCAATACTAGCAATGACACCGTTACTAAAAATAGTGCCACTGCACCACTACTGACCAATGTAAACAATTTTCCAGCCAAACAAGGCCTAGTCTTGTTCCTTTATTATAAAATATATAAGTCAGACTGTAAGCACGTTTGCTTTTGTGTATGGAAAAAACAGTGAATGTTTCACACAGATTTCCATATAGCTGCATGATAATAAAAACATAATGAAGCAATATGTTTATCTTTGGACTCGTAGTTTGTCTACTCAAGAAGTAGATTAATACCTTGCTAAGCAGATGGGCAATGATATTATTGATTATATGTATTTTCAAACACAAGTACTTATCAAAATGACTTTTACTACTGAAGGACCTTGAACTTAAAGTGAAGTTATCATCAATGCTTGTAAGTGAAAGTACAAATTGTTGGATTCAGTTTCTAACATACCCCGACTACATTTTCCCATCTACTACTACTTTACCAGGTATGGACTGTAATAGCAGTAACTATATCTTACTGAATATCCGATATCAATAACTGATATCTTACTGAAATTATATTGACTGATATCTCGCTGTGCCAGGAGATGCAAGCTGTATTTTTTAATCTTTGTTAATGATTGCCTTGTGAACTTGAACTCCTTTTAAAAAAAATGTCAGATTTCTATATCCAGTGTAAATACTTAATTATTGATGTCTACTGATAAAATCCTTAGCTATAATATCAATAGCTAAATTATAATAATTGACTTGTTTACCAATGATGTTTTGAACAAAATAATTGTTTCTATATGGAAAACTTTGTAAAAAATGATGAGACTTGTCTTTTCCTACATTCATCTTCATTCATTGTAAAGATAGAAGATGTTATCAGTAATATTAAATTAATCATTTAAGTAAATACTACACAAAACCGTTAATTAAGGGTATGTCGGCACAGCAAATAAAAGGTTTATTCTTAACTGATTAGCTAAGCAGCCTTAGCTAACCTGGGTTAAAACAGCAGTGAAGACACAGCACCTCCGCTTTTAACTCAGGTTAGCAGCTCAAGGCAACGCTTACAGGGAGTTGGGGTTGAACTCAAGGGCTAACTTGAGTTAAAGGCCAGGTAGCTGTGTTTTCACTACTATTTTAACTCAGGTTATTTGCAGCATAGACATACTGAGAGTTAAGGATGCTCAAGTGGTTTCCTATCAAGGGTATTACTAATTGAGCCAACATTAATATCCACACCAACCTCAACTCTTTCAGTCATCAAAATACCCTAACATTCAATGACTGCTGATTCCACAACAGCCTCCTCCTCCATTCCAGCGTGTAACCAAGTACAATCCACACCTTTACTTACCCATCACCATCACACTGAGCCACGTAATCCTAACGACTACCTCCAACAATGCCAGGCCATTTACGTGTTCTAATGTTCAACCAGCATGTTCTAGAATTTACCGAGACATGTTTGTCTGTATGAGTATGGAGAATATATCTAAATCTCACAGAGGCTGGAGTTAGGCTATGTTGAGTGAGATTGTAATGTATGGTGGAGGTATAAAGGGATCTACAGTAGGAGAGATCAATGGGATTCCACTATATTTCCACTATCCTCTTCTGGTTTATGTTGTTTGGTGAATTTTAAAATCCTAAAGTGTTTTTTTCCCTTCTGTGCATTTTTATTTTTTCACTCAGACTAATCTGCAGCTGTTTTCAGGCACCCTGCTGCCTATCCCAGTGTGGCCAGGTGGCTAGAACAGTGGAATAGGACACAGGAGGTTTGGGTTCTCTGTTCTTTGTCATGGGTCTGTTGTATGACTTTGGGCTCTGTGCCTCAGTTTCCCCATCTGTATAATGGAGATAATGATATTCATCTACTTTGTAAAGTTGCTATCTACTGATGAAACATACTGTAGAAGAGCTTTATTATATTATTATTTTATTAATGAATCCCACCTGTTTTAATCCTTTTCTCCTGTAGCAACTGACTTCCTGGCCTCATGTCAGTTGCTTTTTCTCCTCTAAGCTCAGCAGCAGCTCAATAAGCAGAAGAAAAACTAAGCACTGGTTTAAACATAAGAAACAACAGGTCTGGTTCTGCTCTCACTTACACCTGTGAGAAATAGGAGTTGCAATGTCAAAGGAGTTGCAATGGCTGGACATTCTGAATCAACCCAACTTTTTGCAGCTCTGTCCATGCTATGGACAACTTTGTGTCCAACCATTCTTGTCCAACACTGAAAAGATAGTTAATGCTTTACCCAGGGAGGGGAAGTTTAGAATGATAAATTCACAGCCCAGGTCTCTAATTAAGATACCATCCAATTGTATCATTAGTGAGCTGTCAGGACATATCAGCAGGTATGCCATAGAGACCTTCCACATGCTATCTGAGTTCAAGGCTAACCCGGATGCTCAGCGCAGGGGACATCTGACCAGCATGATCATGAGACACTCTTTGCACAGGTTTCTCCCAGTGACCTTGGCAGCAATCAAGTGTAGGAAGGGGCAAGAGATGCAGGAGTCTCTGCTGGGGAGGGAGTAGAAGACTGCAGTTGAAGAAACTTGTATTACTAGACCCTAGACAATTTTTAAATTTCCTCTAAAAATATGCCGAGGGCCGAATGGAAGACTGGGAGGTCAATCTGCCCCAGAGAGCAACCATGCCCTAGTCTCCAAACTGCCCCTTGTTACAAGAGCAGTCATTTAGCATATGCAGTGTTGTAACCACAAGGTTGGTGAAGTAATATCTTTTATTCTTTAGCTGTGAAGAGCAGCTCTGTGAAACTGCAAACACTTGTCTCTCTCACCAATAGCAACTGGTCTGATAAAAGATATTCCCTCCTGCACCTAGTCTCTCATTTGGCACTCACATTTATGCTCACCCCACACAGGCCTGTTTTATTCACCTGTCTGTGATGGTTTATCACTCACTTGTAGAGATGGTGAATAGTTCCCAACAAATGATGCATCAAATGCATTGCACCTCTTTCCGTTTGCAAATTGTCCACGAGCAAATAGATTTGCTGTTTGAACTTTTTCCACCAAATACATCATTTTCATTTATGGCAAAGGGGCCTACAGCTTTTGACTTGTTTAAAAAAAAACAAAAAACCCACAACTGTCAGCCAGGGACCCAGTCGGATTCTGTGCTGTGCCTCTCAGGAGGTGCAGAGATGCAAAGGAGCAGGTGGAGGGAAGATGGCCGCAAACTGGCTTTGCTACTTCCTAATACTAGGCTGCTCTCTGGGCTGCATGGCCTTTGCACAAATTAAAGCAGCCCTAGGTATTACTCTCATTTAGGGCAGCCTTACCTGGTTCCCTGTGAGCTGTTCTGTAGACCCCTCCTGCTTTCATATTCCAGTCTCACTCCTAGCCTGCCCCGAAGGGCAGCATAGGGCTGCCTATGTTGGCCCTGCTCCACTGGAGGTATTCCCCAGGATTGCTGCAGCCCCTTCATGCCACTGAAGTAAAGTGGATGTAGCAGGGCCTAGAATCCATCTCAAGGCCTTTTCTTCAAGGTTCTTTGTTGAAAAAGAGAGGGTGGTGTCTAAAACAAGACTGAAAAACACTTGAAAGCCATAAAATAGACAGAAAACTGCCCAGCATGGGGTTCAACCCAGCCCTGCAACCCAAGTGTGAGGAGCCTGTCTTCCCAAAGTCATTCTCCCTTGCAAGCTGCTAGTCTTATAGGCCTTCCACCTGAGTGTATGTGGAAGGGTTGGGGGAAACTAAGCTAAAGTTAACCCCTCAGAGACCAGAGCACCACTATTCCCACTCAAACTTGGGTTACTTGGAGCCTTTTCAGAGAGCAGCTTGACAGTTATTTTATAGGTTTAGACAAAACAGATAATATAGGAGAGTTTGCTAACAAAGAAATGTGGGAAAGGCACATTTAGAAATAAGCCATCGTATCAGAAAAGCCTTGTTACTGTGTCACAAAAATAAAGCAACTTCTCTGGCTATAAATTATGAAAGAACAAATTCTGCACATGCTAGAGTAATTCTCCTTGAACATTTTATAAGCAAGCAATTAAGTAGAACTTATCCTAAGTCCTGCTTAGGTATGTGACGCTCTTATTGTCTTTAGCCTAGGTACAAGGTGAATACCATATATTACATGCGTGAACAACAAATAGGAATCGCATTTACCAGGAACTACTTCAACTTGGTGTATATCACACCCTTGACAGTTGATATGTAGGTTGGTTTTAGAGGGTACTTGACAAATATCGCGCGAGGACTGATCCTAATAAAAAGCCTAATACTAAATTTGAGTCCTCACCTTAGCTTGAGGTTTAACCCTACCCTGTTTCCAGGTTGGCCTGAACCATCCTCCCAGCAGGAGGCCAAATGCATCACGAAAACAGAAAGCATTCAAATATTCACGGATTCCATGAGTTTGTGCGTGTGTCACAAATACTGACCCTTTGGTTGTAGATTCAATTTATTTTAATGGGACTGTTTTTGTTCTGTGTTTGTACAGCCCCTAGCACCATGTGGTCCTGGTCCATGACTGGGGCTCACAGATGCTACGATAATACAAATAATTAAAACACAAAGCTATTCTTGATTAGCGTTAGTCCCATACTGGGTCATGGGAACAAAGAGGACACCTCTTTCAGGTTAGCACTGAACTTTATTTAATTCTTTCTGCCTCTGTGGTGATGCAGTTAAGATAACAAGGACACTAATCTCTTCTCTACATCTCCTTTTCACCTACATAGACCTTAGTGTAGAACGCATTCCAAGCCACATCAGGTAATTGCTTACACCCCAACCATTCTCCAGTGCTGCAATAATCCATACTTAGCGCCCTACCAAATTCGTGGCAATGAAAAACGCATCACAGACTGTGAAATTTGGTCTCCCCCTGTGAAATCTGGTTTTGTGGGCTTTTACTCTATGCTATACAGATTTCACAGGGCGGGAGGAGATCAACATTTCTCAAATTGGGGGTTCTGACCAAAAGGGAGATGCGGGGGGGGTCGCAAGGTTATTTTAAGGGGGTCACAGTATTGCCATCCTTGATTCTGTGCTGCCTTCAGAGCTGCTAGCTAGAGAGCTGTGGTTGCAGGCTGGGCGCCCAGCTCTGAAGGCAGCACCACTGCAAGCATCAGCGCAGAAGTAAGAGTAGCAGTACCGCAACCCATCCGAGAATAATTTTGTGACCCCCAACTCCTCCTTTTGGGTCAGGACCCCTACAATACCATGAAATTTCAGATTTAAAAAGCTGAAATCATGAAATTTACAATTTTTAAAATCCTATGACCATGAAATTAACCAAAATGGACCATGAATTTGGTAGGGCCCTACCTATAGTAGAACATCATGGCTTCTCTAACCCACACTGGGGGCAAACCAGCCCATCCTGGGTTAATGGAAGCATATTGCTGCTCCTCTTGGTCCATGTAGCACAGAGCTCAACTCCCCTGTAAGACTTTGGAAGTGTTTTCACCACAACTAGGAGACCAAAGTTCAAAAATATGAACCTTAGAGAACTGTAAATACTAGGATGAGTCAAGCTTTCCTTACAGGTAAGTTTTGTAATAGAACAGAGCTCTGCAGTTGTTTGAATGTAACCCTGTGCTGTGGCTCGAGGGTAGCACATCTATTCTGAAGGAGGAGAAAGGCTTACATTTTCAAACTGTGACCTCCAGTTGTGGTTGCTCAACTTGAGACCCTAGGGCCTGATTTTCATGGGGCCGAGCACCCACCGAAGGAAATAGGAGTTGTGGGTGCTCCGTACCTCTGAATTATCAGGCCCAATGTCAAGCTGAGGTTCCAAAAACTGACATGCATTAACCAGCCCCAAGCATGCAAAAATAATGAGTCAGGCCTCAAAGTATCATGAGGTTGGCTTAAGTATAATGAGATTTTAAAACTAAATGCTGGGTTATTTGTGTGTGTCTTGTTTAGCCTTCAGGGATCATATGTTCAAGCTGTGCTCCAGAACCATAAGGGCTAGAAACCTTTTTTTTTTTTTGGGGGGGGGGGGGAGGAGAGAATTGAAATAGGGGCCAGATTAACAATCACCAACATTTAGAGGAAAAGGCCAAGATTTTCAAACACAACAAGTGATTCTGGGTGCCTCAGTTTTTAGCAACTGAGCTTGAGACACCTGAAAGGGGCCTGATTTTCAGAAAGCACAGAAACCCTCTGAAAGAAAGGGCCTTTTAAAACATCACAAGCTTGGCACCCAAACTTACTTTTGAGAGTCTTCGTCATAGCTCTTGACCTCTAGAGAATGTCAAAGATGTCTCCCTCTGCTGGTACACTCCCTCTTGGCTGGGTACAGCAGAGCAGGTTCCTTCTCCATGTAGCACCCAACAGCCGCTCCAGCCCTGCCATGGTCCCTCTTCTTATAACTCAGCCAGGTCAGCATTTAGTTGCACCCCTTTCAGAATAACAAGAAATCCCACAGATAAGCGTCCCATCTCTCCATCCAGCCCACAGCGGGTCATATACCCCTTCCTCAGGGCTTCCTGTCATACCTTCCCTTCTCAAGGGCTTATGCCACCTCACCCATGGCAGACAGAAGAGCCCAGGTTCACCTTCAACACTGGATTCCAGTCAGGGACCCCAAGACAGACAGTCAAGGTTCAATCCTTCCAACACCTTGATGCTACCTTCCTAAACTTCTTCCTATCAAACCTACAAGCAGGGCTCTCCCACAGCTTCTTCAAGCTTACCCTTCCTGCAGGGGCTTGGATTCACAGGGATCTCCTCTCACATCCCTCAGTAAATCCCAGAATAAGCATATTAATATAACCCCCATTCTACACTCCTCAGGCTTGACTTTGCATCCCTCTTTTAGCCCTCAGTAGAGCACCTCCCAGGTACTTTCCACTCTCTGATCCCAGAAAGAGACTGTAAAAACTCCTTTGTGAGCTATACTTCCTTTCTTTATAGTAACCCCAGCTCTTCTCCCAGCTGGGATTCATCAGTAATTGGAGTTAACCAATCCTTCAGGTGCAACCAGGTACCTTAATTGAAATCTCACCTCCAGTTAACCTTTTTTGTGCCAGTGTGGTGTAAACATCCCATCACGCTTCCAAACAGTCTAGCAGTTGTCTTTCAATTCAAGAATTAACACCTGCAAAGGTAAAAAAGGGGAAATGTTTTGCAGGGTGCTTTTGACAATCAGGCCCTATTTCATTGTGATTTGTACCAAGGCCTTTTCTGATGTTTCAGACAGCACAGTGATTTCCCCCAGAAGACTTCACTTGATGGCCACCATCTTGTATGAGCTATAGGACAGGTTAAGACTCTGTAAAAGAGCTGGAGGATCCCTAGACCCAATTCTCAGAAAGATGATGGACTTATTCCAATAGGAGCAAGGGAGTTCACAAATGAAGTAGTTATTATATTGCATCTTGGAGTGAGGGTTTGAAAATATGGGAAAGCTTTGTCACTGTTATAGTTAAAGCTACAAGACACAATCACTTTGCAAACTCCATTTCATTTGGATTAATGTGCTTTAGATTAGCAAGTCATTGGGACAGAACACATGCTATAGGACTGGCTGGTCTCTGACAGACAGATATATAACACAACAAGGATTAACATGTTCTGCCATTTCTTTTAAATTTTTTAGAGAGTTTGTCTGAATGCCTCAGTGCTTTGCAAAAGGCAAACAAAAAACAGAGTGAATGGCTTTAGGCATACAAAAAATCCAGACATCTGAAATGCTTCATTACGGCTAACGCTTTCCTGCTGAAACCAGAGTGCTGTACAGTGCTTTCAACATCTAGTGGTGATCACCTGCATATCCAACAACCTACCTGGGACAATGAAGGAGAGGTTTAAACAAACATTTTTATGTCTCCACAATGAAATATACAAATGCAGATCAAGCACTCATATGCACCAACCATGATCTTTTGTATATATCAGAAGTACATGGCTATTTGAACTACTTTTATTACCCCTGCGTATCCCCATTTCATACAGTCCAGGAAAACAACAAACTATTGTATCTCGGTACAATCTCCATACTAACTTCTATCTTAAGGAAGCTATTTTAAATGAAGATGAGTTTATATGGTAAGAAAAATGTAAAAAATCATGGTTTTTACAAAGCTTTAAATTCAAGGGGCACTTTCCACTTGAAATCTAGTCAGTTTCCAAAAATTAGTTTAAAGGAGTTTCAGGTACTGCATCTGCCCCTGAAAAAAACCCTGCTGATTTTGGTTACTTTACAGAGATATTTTGCTGTCTTTAAATGTTTTTCTCTCCTCTGTTACTGTGTGAAAGACCCACACAAATACCAGAAAAGTAACTGACTGTTCACGAGACAGTGAAATGCACAAAGTAAGCAAACTTTTCTAATCTCTTTCATTTCTAGGCATTTGACGGGTTACTCATGGCAACAATAGATTAAAAAAAAAATCATGCAGCTGCAGAAACTGCCAGCTGGGGATTCGTCTGGAGAACCTGCTTTATTCTTTAGGCAGCTCTACTCAACACTGTGCTCTTACAGGCCTGATCCAACGTCCACTATAGCCAAAGAAAGGACTTCCCTTAATGGCAATGGACTCTGGATCTGCCCCATCAGTTCTTCCTGTGGCATCTCTAATTCTGGCATTTCTAACAGGATCTGCATAAAACTAGATTCTCAGCTGCAGAGAAAGGATCAAAAGATATGAAAGGATAGATTCATATCTCACAAATATGGCAATGTATATCATTTGCAGGAACTGCATATTCCCATATAACTGAGTCAGACTCACTTAATAAAGCACAGCCTTCTGTATCTGGGCCTCCTCTCTGAAACCTGTGCTCTCAGAAACAGCATCTGTTCCAGGGACTTAAATCAAGTCCAGCTTCCTCAAGGCCAGCCAGATCAACAGGGTATGGGAGGATTAAGGCCCTTTCAGACAAATGTAATTAAAATATACAGTATTGAACCAAGTAAACAATGCACACATTCAGCTCTGCGCCTCATGACAAACCTTATAGTGCATGATTTGACCTTAAAATACCTTAGTTCTTCTGTGCCCTGCTGAGCTAGTTGAGTGGCTGGGAAGGGGAGTTGCAGGACATTTTTTGAATTAATAAAAACAACAACAAGGAGTCCTTGTAGCACCTTAGAGACTAACAAATTTATTTGGGCATAAGCTTTTGTGGGCTTTAACCCACTTCATCAGATGCATGGAGTGAAAAATACAGTAAGCAGGTATAAATATATAGCACATGAAAAGATGGTAGTGGCCTTACCAAGTTGGGGGTCAGTGCTAATGAGGCCAATTCAATTAGGGTGGATGTGGCCCATTCCCTCCACCTGCAACAAACCCCGTTGCCAACTCTGTCCACATATCTATTCAAGGGACACCATCATAGGACCTAACCTCATCAGCTACACCATCAGGGGCTTATTCACCTGCATATCTACCAATGTGATAAATGCCATGTGCCAGCAATGCCCTTCTGCCATTTACATTAGCCAAACTGGACAGTCTCTACACATAAGAATAAATGGACACAAATCAGACATCAAGAATTGTAACATTCAAAAACCAGTAGGAGAGCACTTCAGTCTCCCTGGACACTCAATAACAGACTTAAAAGTGCCCATTCTTCAACAAAAAAACTTCAAAAACAGACATCAGAGAGAAACTGCAGAACTGGAATTAATTTGGAAACTGGACTCCATCAAATTAGGCCTGAATAAAGACTGGGAGTGGATAGGTCACTGCAAAAAATAATTTTCCCTCTGTTGATACTCACACCTTTTTGTCAACTGCTGGGAATGGGCCACATCCACCATGATTGAATTGGCTTCGTTAGCACTACAAAAAGTAATTTTCCCTCTGTTGATATTCACCCCTTCTTGTCAACTGTTGGAAATTGGCCACATCCACCCTACTTGAATTGGCCTCGTTAGCACTGACACCCCCCCACACACACACTTGGTAAGGCAACTCCCATCTTTTCATGTGCTGTATATTTATACCTGACTACTGTATTTTTCACTCCATGCATCTCATGAAGTGGGTTATAGCCCATGAAAGCTTATGCCCAAATAAATGTGTTAGTCTCTAAGGTGCCACATGGACTCCTCATTGTTTTTGATCATACAGACTAACATGGCTACCCTTCTGAAGTCTTTGAATTGACACTCATACTGTAAGTGCTCATGGGCTTCAGTGCATATGGTTTTCTTGGTAAGAAAGGCTTGAAGCATAAGACTTAAAAGTGTCACATTTTTGTAAGACATGATTTATCATCAAATGTAAGAGCCTGAATCTCCTTTCACTTACACTAGTGTAAATTGAGCAACCACACTGAATTCAGTGGAGTTACACCATGTAATACCCAGTGCAAGAGGAAAATCAGACCCTGAGACTCTAGGGTAAAAAGAACTTTTATCCTATTGGGTATGCAGAGCCAGCAGACTTTGGGAAAGCTGGAGGACTTCCTTTCCTTTCCTTTGCATGAAAGCTCAAAAGCATGTATGCAATTTAGCTCATAAAGACTGTGGTCTAGCTTCCCAAAGGCCATCCTACTACTTCTTATTAGAGTGTCAGATCCACAGGCTCACAAATGTAAACTTAAGGTCCCGAAGACATTCTGATAATCAAGGAAATATTTTAATTTGAAAAACAAGTTTGTTTTACCATTAACTCTCTCATCTACTTTCTCTTAAAGCCACAGGCAGCAATGATAGTATAAATAATGGAGTTCTGTTTAGCTTCACAGGGGATCGTGCAAGCATTTTCTTTTTTGTCACCAGATATGGGAATTCACCTAGGTTGTTTACTTGTTTCGAATGGAATGCATTAAAAATCCCAAAGTGAAACTTAACTGGAACAGCTGAGAGTCCTCTGGCTGTGTGTTAAAACAAGAGTAGAGTGAATATCATATGATAATTATATATATCTTACACTAGCATCCAAAATCTGAAATAATAATAAGAGAAACTCAAGACAATTAGAAGAATCTAGATGAGCAGCTTGGTTCTTTCCCATCTCTATAATTCCCTGTCCTCCTAAATTCTGATTTTTCTTCTTCTTCATTCATTCCTACTGATTACAGCTCTTTTTGTTGTTGCAAAGTACTCACCCACAAATGTTCAGTACAATGAATCCTTTGATGGCGAGGCGTTATCTTAGCATACCATATGCCCAATGGCAACATATATCAACTTTATCTTTTCCACTCATGGATGAGATGAAAAGTCTAATGACCACTATGCAAACCAGCTTGATTTGGAATGGGACGTTTACACAATGGTTTTCATATCGCCCATTGCAGTGACTTAGCATCAACACTTACTGCATGTAGCCCCAGACGCAATAACCTTTATTTATTAGGAGCAATCTGTTCCCCATGCTATTGCTGGTATTATATGACAAAGAACAAGGAGGAAAAAGAAAGATTCATGATGTAACAGGATGACAGCCCAAGCCTTTGAAGAGAGAGGGACAAAAAGGGTGGTGATGTGGTGCAAAAAAACAGTGCTATGGAGGGCTCCAATCACTAAGTTAAGAATGTGGCTTCTAATCACTGTTCTCTCCTCTCTTGTTCTCTGCTCGGCTTTGGAGAAAATTGCTCTTGAAGAGAGGATACCTTGTTCAAAGTACCAGGTGGCTTTCAACCTTTCATGCTACGAGTTTGTGAGACTCCAGCGCACTTTCACAAGTGCCCAGAGCTGGTGCGAGAGAGGAGGGGGGCACCTCATTTTTATTGAAAATGAGGAAACTCAACAGTTCTTGCAGAATCATATCTCCGAGGACAGGGAGTGGTGGATAGGACTGACCTCAAGTTCCCTTCAGAATGAAACTACAGAAGGTAGGTGATCTCGAAAGAGAAATAGTGCCTTCTTTTAAGTTAGGTTGCAACTTGAAAGAGCTACTACCTCGCTGTAGTAATGCAAGGAAACCCTACTGTAGGGTTCTGCTGATGAGTCACTCATTTGTTCTACTATCATCAGAGGACAGCTAGGGGCATATACCAATGTATTACAGAGCTGCTTCTATTATGAGAGGCATCATGACCCTCTGGACCAGGAGTCTGGGTGTCTGGGTTCTATTCCTAGCTCTGCTACTGACCTTGGACAAGTCACTTCACCTCTTTGCACTTCTTGTCCCCCTCCCACTCTTTGCCTGCCTTGTGTATTTTGACTGTAAACTCCTTGGGGCAGAGACTGTCTTCTAAGATGTTTTTGTAAAGTGAGTAGCCCAGTATGGCCCAGATCTTTGGCTGTGGCCACTAGATACTATTGCAATACATAAAAAGAAAAGGAGAACTTGTGGCATCTTAGAGACTAACAAATTTATTTGAGCATAAGCTTTCGTGAGCTACAGCTCACTTCATCGGATGCATTCAGTGGAAAATACAGTGGGGAGATTTCTAAACATAGAGAACATGAAACAATGGGTGTTACCGTATACACTGTAACCAGAGTGATCACTTAAGGTAAGCTATTACCAGCAGGAGAGCGGGGGCGGGGGACGGGACCTTTTGTAGTGATAATCAAGGTAGGCCATTTCCAGCAGTTGACAAGAACGTCTGAGGAACAGTGGGGAGTGGGGGGAATAAACATGGGGAAATAGTTTTACTTTGTGTAATGACCCATCCACTCCCAGTCTCTATTCAAACCTAAGTTAATTGTATCCAGTTTGCAAATTAATTCCAATTCAGCAGTCTCTCATTGGAGTCTGTTTCTGAAGTTTTTTTGTTGAAGTATTGCCACTTTTAGGTCTGTGATTGAGTGACCAGAGAGATTGAAGTGTTCTCCAACTGGTTTTTGAATGTTATAATTCTTGATATCTGATTTGTGTCCATTTATTCTTTTACATAGAGACTGTCCAGTTTGACCAATGTACATGGCAGACGGGCATTTCTGGCACATGATGGCATATATCACATCGGTAGATGTGCAGGTGAATGAGCCTCTGATAGTGTGGCTGATGTGATTAGGCCCTATGATGGGGATACCCATGTATGGTAACACCCATTGTTTCATGTTCTCTATGTATATAAATCTCCCCACTGTATTTTCCACTGAATGCATCCGAAGAAGTGAGCTGTAGCTCATGAAAGCTTATGCTCAGATAAATTTGTTAGTCTCTAAGGTGCCACAAGTCCTCCTTTTCTTTTTGCGAATACAGACTAACATGGCTGCTACTCTGAAACCTGTCATGTTGCAATACATATAACTACTATTGTTATATGGACCCTATTTGGAAGACCTTACTGAGATCCTATTCAAGCTGATGGCCCATTTTAAACACGCTCACACATCCACACTCATGTAGACAAGAAAGACCATCTCAAATACAAGGCAGGACCTAATTTAATGGCTAGGGAAGGAAACTGTAAGCAAGGAAAACCAAGTTTTATTCATAGCTCTGTTACTGATTTTCTGTGTGACCTGGGGTAAAATCATTTTAACTCTCTCTGCCTTAGTTTTCCCATCTATATATTGGGGATAGAAACAATATTTAATATCTACTAGGAATAACTAGGAATGTTATGCTTCTAACAGAAAAAAAAACCCAATGTTATGCTTGCTTTCTGCTTAACTCATCTCAAATGACTGCAGGGTTG
The DNA here is from genome assembly GCF_009764565.3 of Dermochelys coriacea. Taxonomy (NCBI): domain Eukaryota; kingdom Metazoa; phylum Chordata; order Testudines; family Dermochelyidae; genus Dermochelys; species Dermochelys coriacea. Next base: position 33,218,193 of record NC_050079.1, on the reverse strand, counting down.
TTCATCAGTTGTAATAATGGGCTAAATCCTGCTCTCCGTAACTCCAGTGTAAATCCATTGTAGACTTGCTCTATACTAGAAAGTCAGAGAATGGAATTAGTCCAGATTTTCACTGGTATAGCAGAGCAGAATTTTGCCCTTTTTTATAGATTTATATACACATAATATAAACATATATATACACATACAAGGTAACTGAGTGAAATTTAAGGACCTGTGATATGCAGGGAATCAAATTAGATGATCAAATGGTCCCTTCTGGCCTTAAACTCAATGAATTTATTAATTAATATACATGATCCAGTACCTAAACGCGATGCAAAAGGGAAACATTTCCTCAGTGAAAATCACTGAGACTTGGAAGACTCTGTTGTGAAAGGTGCTAGGCCTTTAAAAATACAATTTTAAAAGAATACAACCAGAGTCTCTTTCCAGGTCTTCATCCCCCACCTCTTCCAATGGCACAAGCCGAGCTCTGTAATGTACTAACAATACATTCCATAGGCTTTTCAGGAATAGGGTGACCTGATAGCAAGTGTGAAAAATTGGGACGGGGGTGGGGGTAATAGGCACCTATATAAGAAAAAGCCCTAAATATTGGGACTATCCCTATAAAATCAGGACATCCGATCATCCTATTCAGGAACTGCATATGAGCATTTCCATCAAAATCCAGCTTCATATAAGTTTGTCTGACCAATACTGGTGTTTCTCCCCTCATTCACGTTTATGAGACTATATTCTTATTTAAATGGCGATAAATAGACTAGAATCCCCAGTCCACCTTGTGTGTCCATGGACCCCTGAGACATAGGGACTGGCACAGGTTGAGCAGTGCATTTTTGTGGATGTCCTATGTTAAAATGTTGGAAGCATCTCACTGTTAATATTATTATAATGGGTTTGATCCTAGCACCGCAACTCAGGAAAAACTGCCTTTGGCTTCAGTGGGAGATTTGTCTGAGTAAAGACTGCAGGACTTGCATTACAGCTTTGCTTCTTACTGACAATAGCCCACGTCTCCCATGAGGCGTGGCTTGAGCCTCTTCATTGGCACTTGCTACTTGGAGTGGCTGTTCCCCTCTCCTCATATGGTTTGGGTTCTGGGTTCTTTTTTGTGATACTTGGTTTCTCCCTCCAAGGTGACTTTCTCATTGTGCTGAGACATAAAAGGGTGCTGTCCCCTGGGAAACTGAATATGTTGCCACTGCTGGCCAGGAGTATAAAACCTAATACACAGGAAACAGCAAAGTACATCAACACAAACCCCAGCAAAAAATGCCACCAAAACCAACAGTATAACAAAGGGGAACTTTCCTGGGAGCAGGAAATTAGGATCTGGGGAAGGAAAGCATTAGAGTTAATTAACAAGTACTAAAAACATCACCAAATTTCTCACCTCCCACCTCTTCCCAACCCCCAGCACCTTTCCAGGCAGATGGTACTCTGAGGGGTTGCTGCAGCACTGTGAATGTTGGCTGGTTTAAACAAAAAAAGGATCCTCTTACAGTGTCTTTGCCTCTGGTTGGAGCAAGGGCCTCTCCTGGCTCCCTGGGCTGCAGTCCTGTGTATGGTGACCACCTTTCTTAGATGGAGGAAAATGACAAGAAAAATAAGGCACAGCACTTTATTTTAAGGGATATTTTAGGGAAACACCATTTCCCTTAGCATACCACAGATTTTTCTCTCAAATGTACATTTCTACTGCCCTCAGTATGATATAATGCAATTATCATGTTTCAATTTAATGTTTAAAATGGTACTTATAATACATATCAATAAATCTTAAAATCAGTGACAGGTGGTCACCCTCAAAGGGACAAACCAATGAAATAAGGGATGGTCTCTGAAAATAAGGGATGGTTGTTTAACCTACTCAGCTGGCTCTCGGTAGCCGAGTCAGGTCTCTGCTACTCAATGCTGGTCTCTGCAGGGCTGGAACTGCCTGACCCATGCCCTAGATCCCACAGAAGTTCAAAGACTCTCTTTGTGGGGAAGGGGAGTTAATCAGAGACTGATTCTGAACTGTTCTGCTTCTCTCTGAGCTGCTCCCAAACTCCAAATTGAAACGAAAACATGCCTTTATATCTCTGAGTCAGGCCGTCCTCTTCCAGAGCAGATGAGCAGCCCTGACTGCTTGACCCTATCACCTCCCTACTGACCTAAGTAGGAGTTTCTAGTCCATTCTGTCCCAAATCCAGACTCTAGTAGCCTTAATTGTTGTAGTCTAGACTCTGGAGGCTCAGTCCAGAGTTCCAGGAGCTGGCTAACTCCGAGTGATGGTTACAGACATTTTCGATGTGGTTTACTTTGTTCACAGGATCATTGATTTGGTTGGACACTTCAAATATAAGCTACAGCAACTGGCACGAGGATCAGCCGACTCTCTTAGCCAATTGTGGGTACATCCTGAAGAACGCTGGCTACGAATGGGGCATGACAGAAAACTGCAGTCAGGAGTTTGACTTCATTTGTGAATTTGGTAAGGTGCACAGCAGATGGTGCTAGAACTGAGCATGCTGCATTTCAGGCGATGTTTAATTCAGCCAGGATTTGTTAAAAGTCATCATTCAATAAATAAATATCAAGCTTATTTAAAAAAAAACATAAAACCCAGGCAGCTGTCCCCTTTGCCTATCTGCTGGCAGAGGGAAAGATTCAGAGAGGGGTTGAGCGCCAGAGTTAATGGGAGTTGTGGGTACTTAGCACTTCCATGGTACAGGTTCTAATCCCGACAAAGGAAGTGGTTGTTGTATGATATGGATCTTGATTGCAACTAGGGGCAAGGATGGGACTACCCAAGTCATTTCCACATGTGCCCAAAGCGAAGAATAGAAGCAGGTTCCAGAGATGAAAGGCCACTGCATTCACTCACTAGGCAACTAGTGACTGGTTAATTTGGACTCTGAACTCATAGGAGTAACTGGAAATCATTATCTGAGCACGTTCCTCTTGTCTTCTCTCATACCACATCTCCTACAGCACTGCAGCCTGCAGTTTCCCCTAAGGTAAGGGGAGGGTATAGACCCGATAGTTTCCTCTGGCTCTCCAGCAGGAGACCAAACGAATGCAGCCTATTGTAAATCCTGGCTTGGATCCAGCAGCCCTGGAATGGAGTGCTGACTATACTAGTTCATCCAACATACACACCCACATATAAGGAGAATTTGTGCTTCTCATCGGTTTCATGTGAGTGAGGCATTTTAAGCTGCTCATTTGCATAAACTAGAGCTAAGGTCACAGGCATCTTAGTATTATTCAAGATAGTTAAGTCCAAAGCAGACTGCGAGGAGTTAGGGGGGGATCTCACAAAATTGGATTACTGGGCAACAAAATGACAGATTAAAATTCAATGATGATAAATGCAAAGTAAGGATATTGGAAAAAATAATCCCAAATATACACATATAATGATGGGTTCTAAATTAGCTGTTAGCACCCAAGAAAGAGTTCTTGGAGTCCCTGTGGATAGTTCTCTGAATACTTCTGCTCAGTGCACAGCAGTGGTCAAAAAGGCTAACAGAATGCTAAGAACTATTAGGAATGGGACAGAAAATATCAGAATGCCATTATATAAATCCATGGTGCACCCACACTGCTTTTAAATACTGAATCCAGTTCTGGTTGCCCCATCTCCAAAGGATTTAATGGAACTGGGAAAAGTTCAGAGAAGTGCAGCAATGATGATCAAGGTTATGGAACAGCTATAAAGGAGAGACTAAAAAAGATTAGGGCTGTTCTACTTAATAAAAGAGACAACTAAGGGGGGTGGATTATGATACAGGTCTACAAAATCATGAATGGTGTGGAGAAAATTAATAGAGAAGTGTTATTTACCCTTTCCCATGCTACAAAAATGTGGGCTTACCCGAGGAAATTAATAGGTAGCAGGTTTAATACAAACAAAAGGAAGCATTTTTTCACACAACGCACAACTAACCTGTGGAACTCATTGCCATGGAATGTTGTGATGGCCAAAAGCATGACTGGATTTTAAAAAGAACTGGATACTTTCACGGAGGATAGGTCCATCAATGGCGAATTGCCGAGATGGTCAGGGATGCAACCCTACGCCTAGGGCAACCCTAAACCTCTAACTATCAGAGGCTGGGAGTGGAAGACGGGGTGAATCACTTCAGAAGTGCCCTGTTCAGTATACTCCCCCTGAAGCTCTGGGCCATTGTCACAGAAAAGATATTGGACAAGATGGTCTGACCCAGCCTGGCAGCTCTTTTGCAGCACAGTCTGGCTGCAGGTTGACTAATATACACAATCTCTGAATCCAGTGTTCAGGCAGAGGCTGCAACAAGCTCTAGCAATGCTCCTGCCCTGCTCCACTGTCAAGTACAGTATTTTATGTATTTAAAATTAAAACAGGAATTTTTATTTACAACCAGAATTATCACCTCTCTCTTTGGAAGGAGGTCAGTGTTCATTACCACAGGGCCTAATCCAAAACCCTTTAAACTCAAAGGGACTCTTTCCATTGATTTCGCTGCAATGAGGTTTAGATCAGGCCTTTAATGAGCAATATTAGGGGTTCAAAATGGATTAATTTTGCAATGGGTTCCCTTACATTATTTGAAGCATAGAAACTCCTGGCATCAATCAACCATTTCAGAGACTGATCCAAATCACTGACTTGTTTTCAATATCTCCAGTCCATATCCACCAAGGCACAAATAAACTTCATTAATAGTTAGAGCAGGGGAGCGGGAGAGAGAACTATGTTCTTTTACCAGTTCTGCATGCTCTGAGTCTAGTCCTATGTCCACGGAGGTCAATGGCAGTCTTTTCATTGGCTTCACTGGGTGTTGGCTTGAGCCCTATGTGATCTTTAGCAGCTCACATAACCGCATTATACATCAGTTTGCCCATGTGTAAAACGGGAATCACAGTATTTACCACCCCACCCCCCGGGCTATTGTATGGGTTGAATAATACTTCTAATATGCTTGAATCCTCAACGTGAATGTCTCTAAGGTCTGACAATCTAATCTAAGTGATCCTGTGACTAGATATTCAGATACAATGTTGGCAAGTGCAGTATAAAAGCACAGATAGATAGATGGACTTGTAACTAAGCTTTCCTCCCTTCTGTCATTCTTCCCAGAACTTTTCATGCTTCTCTGTCTGCAGTTAGAGCTTCACAGACCTTGTGGAATTTATTCTTTCCATTCCGCTGTTAGATGCATAATAAACCATAGCACTATACTGTAGTCAAAATACACATTTCTAAACAGGTTTTGAATGGATAGTGTTAGTCAATGTGTTACCTAGGGAGGTGGTGGAATCTCCTTCCTTTGAGGTTTTTAAGGTCAGGCTTGACAAAGCCGTGGCTGGGATGATTTAGTTGGGGATTGGTCCTGCTTTGAGCAGGGAATTGGACTAGATGACCTCCTGAGGTTCCTTCCAACCGTGATATTCTATGATTCTATGAATTAATCCTACTTTTGTAAAGCATAAATGCCATGCAAAAGTTGCTGAGGGAGCAGCTATAATGACAACCTTCTTTGTGGAAGGGGGGGGGGGGAAGCACTAGATAATAGCCCCAATTAGAATTTAACAGCAAATTATGTTACAAGCTTATTTAGACAGCTCTAATCTGTAATCTGGTCATGTTGCTATAGATACAGCTAGGCTTAGATTTAGCCATTAAATAAGGATAGCACACAATTACCACAGTGTGCACACACTGGCACTGCTAATTAAGACTTTCAAGAGGAATGGTCTCAGTTCCATTGGAGAATGATGTACTTAAATCTGGGGCAATTGAAGCAATGTTCCTCTGTGGCTCCCGTAAGTGACACCAAGGGTTTTCAGGCAGTTTCAACTGTCTAATCCTAGACAGTTATCAGCTTGCCCCTCAAAGAATAAGGTATGTGTGTTTAGGGGCATGATCTTGCCATGCTTACTCACCCACACAGTCCCACTGAAGTCAATGGGACTTCACATGTGAGTAAGGGGTGCTCCCATGTGTAGGCTGCAGTCAAGCTCTCTATTGAATAAGTAGGCTTTTCTCCTGAGCAACTTCCTGAGCCTAAAGCAGATCACACATTACCTAGGGGCTGTTTCTGATCTTACAAGTAGCCTGAAACCTTTAAGTATTGCTGGTCAAAACTTTTAAATGAAAAATTTTTGAATTAATTTTTTTTCAATGTTCTTCATTTTTAATTCACTTTTAATTTTTTAAGAAATGAAGTCTGTAAAACTGTTCTTTTTTTGGTTTTCAAAACCAAAAATATGATGGGTTTTGTTCTTTGCCCCCCTCCCCTTTTCTTCTCATTTTCCCCATTTTCTTCTTCTTTTTCTTTAGTTGTTGTCATTCTACTGGGTGAGAAGAAAAAAGGGAGAGAAAGGGGGGAAACAACAAAAACTGAAAATTTTTGGTTTACTTTTTTTTGTCAAAAAACCCCAGATATTTCAATAAAATGAATTCAAAACAAAAGGCATTATTCATTAAAAAAACTGATGAAAAATTACAACCAACTTTACCTTTTTGTTTTCCATCCCAGTGTCACTTAAACTTGTTTTTTTTAATACACACACTGTGCAGAGCCTTCCACCCCTCACTTCCTTCATACCGCAAATACAGCTTTCTGCTCATTCTAACAGTCATTGAGGAGCCAGCATACTAACAGTTGAGACTAGAGCAAGAGCTGATCAAAAAAGGGAGAGAGGGAGGAAACTGCAGTTTCCCCCAGGCCCCCGCTCCCATTTTTTCACAATTCTTAAACATTTCAACCAGCTCTGTAGTTGTTCAAAAATTGAGAAAGTTTCATGAAAATTCCATCTGCATTCCCCCCCTTTTTAAAAAATGTTGCAATTTTGTCAACATTTCAAAATTCAAAAAAACCCAACTCCATTTCAAAATAACTTTAGTTGAGACCCACCTTCAGGATCCACATGGCGGGGGGGGTTCCTCATTTCTTGGGCAGGATAAGACAACACAGATTCGTGGTAGCGGAGAAACTGTTCCTAGTCCCTGTGGCAGAGGATGAAAATAGGGCAGAGCCTGCACTGTATATCCTTGTCTGAGATGACATCTGCTCTTCCTTTTCCATCAGAATCTGGCCACAGCATTGCTTGTGATAACTTCAATGCCACCATGCAATGTGGATCAGGAGAAGTCATTCAGATTGGTGACAGTTTCTATGGGCGGAAGACCCCTCACTACTGTGTATTGGAGACTCCCCTCCAGCTTGACACGGAAGAGGATTGTAGCTGGACCAGTGTCAAGGATGAAGTAGCAGGTAAATATCTCATTGCAGCATTTGTCAGAGTTCTACAGTAAACACTACAATGTGTGGTACGTAAAACAACTTACCTTGCTTTATTTCAGTGGATGTTCATGGGTCAAATTCTGCTCACAGTAACACCAATGCAAGGCCAGAGTTGAGTTTTATATTAGTGTTAGTGACAGCAGAATTTGGCCCATTACTGGCAAATAAAAACTACATATACGTAAGCTTGATTCTAGCTGCCTTCTCCTATATAGCCCATTGTCCCGTGGTTTCAGCCACTAATCTAGGATTTGGGAGATCGGGACTCATGTCCCTATTCTGCTAGAGACTTCCTGTGTGACCTTGGGCAAGTCACTTGACCTCTCTGTGCTTCAGTTTCACATTTGTAAAGTGGGGATGATAACAGTACTTTTCTGCCTCACAGGGGTGTTGTGAGGATAAATACACTAAACATTGTGAAGCACTTGATGCTGTTCTGATGAAAAAGCTCTATACAGAAGCTAGCTGTTATTACGATTCAGCTGTGCACTTCTTATGTTTTTAGCTTTGCTCGTTTTTTCACAGCATGATCAAAAGCTTTCACTGTCATTTCACTGCAGTTTTCTCAGCAGAATTTAGGTTCATGCCTTGTTCCTTCTTTCTATCAGACTAAGATTTTATGGAACACATTTCATTGTTTATTGCTAAGGCAGTGACAGTTGAAGTGAAACCTCATGGAAGAAAAGTACATGTATGAAGGTGAAAAAGACTGGTATTTATCCACCAGATTTTAGGCTACAAAGTTTTCTATTCACTTGGGACTTTATTCATCCATTGTTTCCTTTGCACAAATCCCATTAAAGTCAATTTCTTCCCACATTTCTCTTGTCTCTCTAGCATGGAACCTGCACAATATCATTGACTCTAATTCATTATTTCATCTTTATGTTTATCTTTCCATCCTATTTAGTTATCATGTCAATTTCATCTACTAAACACCTAAAAATGGGTTCTACTTTATAATTGACACAACTATAAATTCAATGCACATCTTAGTTCCTTCCACTTTTGTAATAGTAATAGGGGTTTTTTTGCTGGTCTCCATCCAAAGCATGACTGATTCAAAAATCATGCAGCTTGTCTGATCATCTGTTCCTCATAGAATCATAGAATATCAGGGTTGGAAGGGACATCAGGAGGTCATCTGGTCCAACCCCCTGCTCAAAGCAGGACCAATCCCCAACTAAATCATCCCAACCAGGGCTTTGTCAAGCCTGACCTTAAAAACTTCTAAGGAAGGAGATTCCACCACCTCCCTAGGTAACGCATTCCAGTGTTTCACTACCCTCCTAGTGAAAATTTTTTCCCTAATATCCAACCTAAACCTCCCCCACTGCAACTTGAGACCATTACTCCTTGTTCTGTCATCTGCTACCACTGAGAACAGTCTAGATCCATCCTCTTTGGAACCCCCTTTCAGGTAGTTGAAAGCAGCTATCAAATCCCCCCTCATTCTTCTCTTCTGCAGACTAAACAATCCCAGTTCCCTCAGCCTCTCCTCATAGTCCTGTGTTCCAGTCCCCTACTCATTTTTGTTGCCCTCCTCTGGACGTATTCCAATTTTTGCACATCCTTCTTGTAATGTGGGGCCCAAAACTGGACACAGTATTCCAGATGAGACCTCACCAATGTCGAATAGAGGGGAACGATCACATCCCTCGATCTGCTGGCAATGTCCCTACTTATACAGCCCAAAATGCCACTGACCTTCTTGGCAACAACGGCACACTGTTAACTCATATCCAGCTTCTTGTCCACTGTAACCCCTAGGTCCTTTTCTGCCCCTCTTTTCCCCATTTTTCCATTACAGAACTATGTTTGGTCATTTCCTTTCACCACTTCCACAACATGAGTGTAAGGTTCTGTCTCAGGCATTTAAAGTCCTTCTCTCCAGATTTATATATTATCTGTGTAAACTGTTTTCTGAATATGTATTAGACAGACTCTCCACTCAGTCCCTTGTTGGTCCATATAGCTATATTTTTACTAGTTGCCAATTCTAAATGTTGGGCTGTTGCTGAGATTCTGGGCCAGACAAAATCAAAACTGGTTCTATCCTTCTTAACTTTGTTTTTTGTTTGTTAAGCACTTCAGTGCTTTTGAAAAGCAGCCAGTTAACTACATAATAAAGTAAAAAGTAAAATGGGACTTTGCTCAGAAACTGATGGCATGAAAATGCCCCTTTTTTACTTCAATACCTAGCTTTTCTTTGAGTTGTTGTAAAGTTTAAAGTTTTGTACTTTAATATATCAAATGCCAGTGCACATGAGACTATGATGCCTTCCAGGACAGTGCCACGGACTCCAGGCATGCCAGGTGGCATCAGATGGGACCTTCTTTGGAGATCCTTGTCCTACATTGGGGAGCTACTTGTCTGTTCAATATCACTGCATGGAAGGTAAGTATTAAAGTTGTAGTCATAGTGCCCATACTGTACAATGTTTTAACATTGTGACTGGTGATATATCTCCTTAAAATAGTTTTAGAAGTTAGAGACAAGTCTGAACCAAGAATATCAGACATGGATCTGAAATTCCCCAGTGTCTAAGGAGGTTCCAATCCAACATTCAGGTTGGGATCCATCACACAGAGAAAGCCCCAAGTGGAGAAGTTCAGGTCCAGATCAAAATTTCCCCCAAATCCCAGGGGTTCCAACGGTGCTGTTCCAAGTTCAGGTTCAACTTTAAAGACAGACATTTGCTTTCTTTAATAATTTAATTATATGTGTGTGAGTGAACTCAGTACTTGTGAAAGATGCTGGCATGTTAGCAGTGGATATTTTAATGTATCCACACATAACCCTTCTGCCAATGGCATCAGCAGCAACAAGGGCCAGATCCTTATTTTAGGGGATTTTCAATAATTCCTTAATTCTTGGTTCAAGCCCCCATCCGGTAATCTGGGAACCTAAACCACTCTGGGGCCTTTGCTAGGCAAATCTGTACCCACTCTCAAGCACAGAGGTTTAAACAAATTAATTTTATTGGGGGGGGAGAGAAAAGGAAAGACCAGGTTGAACTAGAACAAATATTTCCAGTTCAATACCTTCCACCACCATTTACCTCGGGGTGTATAAATCACAGTCCCAAATAATTAGACCCTGAATGGCTGATGCAGTTTGTTCTGCCTCCCAGCCTCCCATCTCACTTTGTGGGTCCCCAACTTCCTCACTCATAGCTTGTGATTCCAAGAGTCCAGGAGGACAATCAGGGTCCCTGTTTCGTAGATAGCTCTCTGATTTCAGCAGCTAGGACAGGGAGACCTCACCAGAGTCACTAGGTTGACAGACTGTTACTATGACAGGTTTCAGAGTAGACTGACTATGAATTCCTCTGTTCCCACTAAAAGAAAAGGAGTACTTGTGGCACCTTAGAGACTAACAAATTTATTAGAGCATAAGCTTTTGTGAGCTACAGCTCACTTCATCGGTGCATTTGGTGGAAAAAACAGAGGGGAGTGCATCCGATGAAGTGAGCTGTAGCTCACGAAAGCTTATGCTCTAATAAATTTGTTAGTCTCTAAGGTGCCACAAGTACTCCTTTTCTTTTCGTGAATACAGACTAACACAGCTGCTTCTCTGAAATCTGTTCCCACTGTAATGCATGCAACTGCTCTCACTCTGCTGTGACCTATAGGGGAATGCAACTGCTACTTTGCTCTGTCTGCTGCTCACGTGACCAAAACTGCTGCAGGGTTCTGACCTCTGCTTGCCACTGGCTAGACAACTGAAACCTCTGGTGATCTCTGCTCCCCTAAAGCAATTACAGCTCTTAGCTCAGCTCTTCTAGATATAAGGGGACCAGTGGTGTTATGAACCCCTCAGGATCCCTACCACCAAGAACAATGCACTCTCTGCCCTTTCTCTCTGGCTTTGTCCAGGGCCTCTTACCGGACTAGGGTTGCCAATTCTGACTGAAGCTATTCCGGAAGATTTTTTGCCCCCAACATTACGTAATGTCATTTTCTTAAAATATCGTATTAAAATCTCCTGGATTGCTTTCACTAGTCACCAGGAGATGGATACCGATTCCAGGAGATTACAGGCCAATCCTGGAGGGTTGGCCACCTTATACCCCCACCTCAGCAAACATCACTTTCATCAGGATGACTTCATACCCAGTCATTGTCCAGGCTTTGCCCAGGGAGGTTCCCAATGGGGTAATCTCAAAAATATGGGCCCTAAGTACAAAACTTAGTCAAATTATATATCCCAGTGTCCCCAAACTACTTGCAGTTAATATGTAAATAAGATACTGCCTCGCACAGTTGACTTCCCTTGCTCTCCAGTAGATGACAGCAGAGAACAGAGTTGATATTTAAATGAGGTACTGCCTCATTTAAACTCCCCTTGCTCTCCAGCAGATGCCATCAGAGAGTTCACTCAGTTACCTCCCATCTCTGGTAGGTGTCAAGCCACAGGGCTTACACAGAGCATAGGTGTAGCTGAGGCAGTAAATAGCACAAGTATCCTCAAAACTGCCTCAACAAAGTGGCTCAGCTGTGACAAAGAAGGGCTACTCCTAAATTTCCATGTCCATTCAATCCTTGGCTTCTCTGCTAAGAAGTTATCAGTTAGTGTGGCACAGACACTTGTCCCCCCAGAACTGAAATGAGGCCACCAAACAGCCCTCAGATAGTCCTGAACTGGACTGGAGTAGGACCAATGATCCAGAGGTGAATCTATAGCCTACTACCTGTGCCCTGAGCTACACAGTCCCCCAATTTTTTCTTCCTTGAGCTCCATGTTCTCAAGGAAGGCTAGGCTGGAATAGTGAAGCACTCTCTGGAAAAGGATATGGCTAAATACAGATTAATTGCATAAGAAGAGTATGCTTAACAAGAAAGATCATGTAAGATGACAGCTGTATCGGGCTTTGAATAAATATATATGACTAGGAATTTCAAGTATGTACAAAACAAGAATATAATTATGTTTCAACAAGTTTCAGAGTAGCAGCCGTGTTAGTCTGTATTCCCAAAAAGAAAAGGAGTACTTGTGGCACCTTAGAGATTAACAAATTTATTTGAGCATAAGCTTTCGTGAGCTACAGCTCACTTCATCGGATGCATTTGCTGTAGCTCATGAAAGCTTATGCTCTAATAAATTTGTTAGTCTCTAAGGTGCCACAAGTACTCCTTTTCTTTTTATGTTTCAACAAGAATCATGACAAGCAAAACGATGAGCAGGTGATGATGCTGTGCTCTGTGCATTATGTTTTACAGGTTTGCAGCTGGCCATGACTGATACGTGCTTTATCTTTGAAAATATTACAGTTTCTTTGAAATGGCTACTCTCTCCCTATTCTGGCAACCTCTCCTGTATCATTAGCACTGGAGATGGACACACTATTGATCCCTATTACCCTCTAACGTAAGATGAAGATTTTGTACATGATTTTACAGAAAGGCTAAGGATTTTTTAGTTTTAGAGGTTTTGGGGGTATTTTGTGTTTCAAGTCGCTTAAAATTAGATGCTGCAAATAAAGCAGTGACAGGACATGCAGGCAAAATGTGTGGATTGTGCTGTAATTTGCTTTGAAATTGTTAAAAAACAGCAATGCCTATTCTGTCAAGCTGCCAGGCATGATCTTTCATCTGCTCAGTATGAGTGAATTCCTATTCCTTCTAGTGAGCTTTAATATAAATTCTGTACACATACAATTACTGTAAATTCTGTACACACACAATTGAGAAACCTGCTGCCCTTCTAAGGAGAAACTGGCAAGGAGCTTAAGGCTAATATTTTGTTGTTTTTTTTCCAAAGAGTATTTTGCCATATTATTGAAAATGGTCCCATTATGCTTTATTTTTCTTTATTTTTTTTCTAATTCCATGAAAACCTGGATTCTTCATTGCTGACTATTTTAAATCAAGACTGGATGTTTTTCTAAAAGTTATCCTCTAGGAATTATTTTGGGGAAGTTCAATGGCTGGGTTATACAGGAGGTCAGACTAGAGGGTCACAGTGGTCCCTTCTGGCTTTGGAATCTATGAACTTTTTCTTTTAACAACCGAATATTTTTCTGCAGTATTTGAAAATCACATCTTGCTGCATTGTTCTAGTGCAGGGAAATCCAGAGAGAGAAACAGCCTAAAAACTCATCCATCTACTTACAAATCCAAGATGAGCGAAATGAAAAAAACAAAGAGCAGAAAGGGCGAAAAGTAAAGTGGCTGTTCCACATTCTTTCAGTGTTAATAGCTTATGGTGTTATTAATGACAAAGGTAAAGAGCTTTATAAAAAAAACATAGTATTATTTTTAGCTTGTCCATGTCTCAGCAAGTGAACATTTTTTATTGTTACCTCATTCCCTCACTCCTCCACTAACCTGGTTTGTCTGTTTCTGCCACCTATTATGTCTTGTTTGACACCTAGGCTGGGTGCGCTATAGGGCAGGGATTGTCTCCTATGGCCATGTATTACTCAGAAAAAGTGGTCCAGCTGAGATTGTGCTTAACCCACCTCAGCTGACGCATATTAGCTAAGCCTTATCTAAACTCAACCTTTTTCATAGTCAAAATAAGACCTTTATTATTTTATTATGTCTAAACAATGCCTCACGTAACATGGCCCTGACCTTTGACTGAGCTTCCTAGGTGGTACTGTAATAAAGAAATAGTTCATAAATAATGGTCCCAGGGATATTTATTTTCTGCATTTATTTGCATTCCATGGTTTCTCTCACCTCCTTATTCTGCTGTGGGCTTTGAGCAGGGTTAGACAGCATGGGGAGAGATTTTCAGAAGCCCTTAAGGGAAGTAATTGGGACTTGTGATCCTAAATCCCTTAGGTGCTTTGGAGGATCTTCCCTGTATTGTTACAAACCCCAGTGGCTGCAGGAGCCTTTTCTATAGAAGTGTGCCTACCACTGATGCTGCTAGTAAAGCTGCACCAGTGTTAGCAATGAGAAGACATTTTTGCCAGCAAACCCAAACTGTCATGAGCAGGGCATGGGCAGTCTGAGCTAGTGCCTGGAGCAGGAGTTGGGAGCAAGCTCAGGGCAGATACCAGGAAATCAGATTCCAGGGTAGACTGACAGTTAGGAGACCGGCAGGGTCAGGTTACCAGGAGATCAGAGTCAGGCAATAGGAGTAGGTAGCAACAGGGAAGCAGTCCTGGGAAGGGGAGGGGGCACTCACTTGAATGGACAACTTCTTGTTCCTGGTTTAAATAGAAACAGGGAACCAATCAGGACGCCCAGCGTTCCACCAATCAGATGCCAGGATTGGAGTCCTCTGTTGGAGTTCAGCTTCTAGTTTTGAGAACTTGTTAGCAAGTCACTGGGTGGTAGGTTGGAACTTACTGGTGCCTGTGGACTGGGCTTCGAGACCCGCATTCCCCGACACAAGCATAGATAAGACCATGCTTAGGGAGAGAAAAATAGGCTAGCACTGGGATGATCTTGCAAGATGCTGAGTATCCTCAGCTCCCACTGACTTTAGCAGTAGGTTAAATATGGGGATGAAAAATTGGGAGAGAAGAAATGTAGTGTGCCCATCCTCGACATACCATGTTACAACATATGAGTTGGGGACAGGGAGACAAACTTAACCCCGGAATAATATGCAAGCAAAATAGGAATTGGTGTGGTTGCAGAAGATAACAATCTCCCTTAGAGCCATAATTCAGGAATGGTGGCCATTGCTTTCAGATCAGACAGCTATAAATCTCTCAGTGCAACCTTCCATGACAATTGGATGTCCCCTTTGCATTTTAAGCTTGTCCAGCAATGTGACACACCAGTATGCCTCTCCTGGAGAGTTTACTGTCTTCGTGGAATGCACAACCAGTGAATGGCACGTCACAGCACAAAAACTGGTGACAGTTCAGGATAAGATGGACCAGCTCAGCATTACTGGGTGCTACAGCAAGTATGAATCAGGAAACAGTTCTCACTGCAGGACCCTGTACGGGGAGATGTTATGGATCCAAGTTGAACTTAATGGAGGTGAGAGTAACCAGTTTGCACAGTTAAGTGGCAGGTTCAGTGGGTACAAGCAGAATCTCCACTAAGCAAATCTGTATTTCTTTAAATGAAAGCTTTCACTAAATGTTAACTTTTTCAAACTAACTTCACCCATCCTCATGCTAGGGAGTCTATGTTATAGCTTCTGCAACTTTTCAGATGTGAGCACAACCCTTTTTCTCTTCTGGATATGTCTGACAATCAAGGAGCACACAGGCCTAAAGAATATACCCTGCTCTTATTGGCACTGTGTTTAATAGTTAGAGCAGGGGCACTGGGAGTCCCATTCCTTGGTTTCTGGCTCTGCACAGACTCGTGTGGCCTTGAGCAAATCACATAACCAGGCTGTGCCTCAACTGCCCAAATGCATAAAAAATATAGCAATATTTACCTACCTCCGATGGAGGTTGTTAGGATTAATTCATATTTGTAAAGCATTCTGAGAACCTTGGGGAAAGCTGCTAAATAACTGCAAAGGATGATAATTATTATATATTAGAGGTGCGTGAATAATTCATTACAAATCACTTATTAGATGAATTTGTCACAAAAAGACTGATTTTTCTCAATTCGTAGAATCATAGACTATCAGGGTTGGAAGGACCTCAGGAGGTCATCTAGTCCAACCCCCTACTCAAAGCAGGACCAATCCCCAACTAAATCATGTGTTTGTTATTCAAAATTATTTACGGAATAATTTCTATAGATGGTTCTTGGTCTGCAGCTTGTGTTGAACATTTTCAATAATCAATATTCATGCTGTTTTGATTGGACACATATTTCTTGATCCTGCCAGGGAGCTGGGTGAACACTCTGGCTCCAATCCAGTAAGGCACATAAGCATGTGCTTAACTTTAAGCACAAGTCCCACTGAAGTCAACAGGAATTCTCAGAGCCTTAAAGTTAAGCATGTGCTTAAGTGCTTTGCTGAATCAGGGCCAAAGTGCTCAGCACCTTGTAGGATCATGCCCCATGGCACGTCTCTAGTCCTTGACTGGGTGATCAGACCTCTTAGAATAAGACTTCTAGTCTACATACTCGTGATTAAGAATTCAATATTATTTGCTTGAATTTTGTTGTTTCACCTTACATTCCTTCCTTCATTTGTTAGAATAATCATAAAAAGCAAACACAAAAGAGGGTACAAAAACAGATGAAGTGAATGCATTTAAAAACTGAGATGAATGTTTGCAGAACATTGTTGCAATAGTTGCCCAGCTTGGTTATTTATGCCCCTGAATGTGACATGGAACAGGTAGAGTTGGATGATCTGGGACTAAGTTCTGAAATCCTACTTTCCAGGTACTGGAGTGACCTACACTGTAACAGCTGACAACACAACTCTGATTGACTCCAGCGCAAAGGAAGGAATTGTCCCTCACAATCTGACGCTTGATGGTACTTCTCAGCAGCTGATTGGCCCAGGAGTGCATCAACTGGAAATTCTGGCAACCAGCAACACAACAACGTCCGAGATTTCTGAAAGCATTGCTGTTCATTTAGTTGAACCTATATCCAGTCTTCAGGCTGCATTAGCCTCTCACACACTGGAAATGGGAAAAGACCTGGAAATAAATGTCTCTATGGCTCATGGTGCACCAGATAAGCTGAAGTTTGAGGTGGTCGGGTCTAATGAAACTTACTCTTACCAGAAAGACAGCCCTAAAGGAGAACCTAGAATATACAGTATTCCAGTTCATTCTGAAGGTACAGGTCACTAGCAGGTTACTTTTTCCCATACACAAAGAGTCAGAATTTTTTTTTTAACTTTAGATTAAGGAAAGCAAGAAAGAACAAAAGTCAAAGCTCCATGCGAAAGAGCAGTGTCTATATCTCCTTGCAACAGGCTGCAGCAATTCTGAGAACAAAATAGCTGCTGTCTATGCACACAGATTAAGTTCAGATAGACTGAAAGGTGTCCTACATAGAAAACAAGAGCATCGCAGTTTCAGAGCTATATAGGCCACATAACAGATACTGTATTTTTTCTGGTTTCAGAGTAGCAGCTGTGTTAGTCTGTATTTGCAAAAAGAAAAGGAGTACTTGTGGCACCTTAGAGACTAACACATTTATTTGAGCATAAGCTTTCGTGAGCTACAGCTCACTTCATCGGATGCATTCGGTGGAAATGCATCCGATGAAGTGAGCTGTAGCTCACGAAAGCTTATGCTCAAATAAATGTGTTAGTCTCTAAGGTGCCACAAGTACTCCTTTTCTTTTTGTATTTTTTCTCTCCTTTAATTTTTCTTTATAATTCTTTAATAAGGCAAATCAATAGTTACTGTCAAGTCTTAGTTTGACAAGAGGTTTATTGTGTGTCTGTAAGGAGGGTGGGACATGCAACTTGTTGTGGCCACTGTGCAGTTACATATTTTTTGTTTTCACCTCGATACAAGCAATTATTTTTGTGCAGCCTAAAGGCTCAGGGCCAGTTCTATACCAGTGTGACTCCAATGATTTGACTGGTGTCAGGTCAATGCAAACTTGGTGTAACAAAGTGGAGAACTGGGCCTTCAGTCTGTTATTTTTCTAACAGATACAAGATCCAACACTTAGCATATGTCTGCCCAGGAGCATTAGTGCATGGTATTGACCAAAGCTGGGCTTTCTGGCATTGCAAGACATTGTACACCAGGCTTCGTACCACGACAGTGGTAGCACAACTTTCAAACTCTTGATGTGAGACAGTGCAGTTAAAGAGTTCTGCCTGGTATCTGGAGTTTGGAGAGGGCCCCACAATATCTGCAAGGCAAATGAGGGGCACACACTGTGCAAGCACATTTCACTGGGAGTCTGGGGGGACAGTCCTAACAGACTCAGAGTGAATCTTGAGGCAGAAGCCACATTGTCTGGATGGAGTTGCTCTGATGTGAGTCGTCTTGAACTGGCAATTACACTGGAAGGTTGTGTGTTGGCCCTGACTCCAGCTATTCTGTCTCCCTCATGGGGGTATTGTAAAAAGCTGCAAGTATAACCCTCACCCACTCACTGTAGTGCTCTCTCCCCCTCTAGTGGTGGCTAGGTCGCATGTATAGGTTGATAAGTCTGCCACAGTTTGGCAAACTGTAGATTTTGCCTTTTTGCTCAGGCAGGAGAGGCTCATGCTTTTTAGATTCAGAGGTCACAGGTTCAATTCCCACTGCTGCTGACTCACCCAGAGGCAAGGTGTTAACAGAACCCTAAAACTTGGAGGAGTTTGGGATCCAGTGAAGTTCAGTTTGGAAGCAGGCAGGTTACATTGTTCCTGGATTTGTTAACAATACCATGGGATAGTAGGTGCTGAGCTGTTTTCTGCGTTTGGAATTGGTGTAAATATGACTGTAGTTGGAGGCTCAGAAGAGGGACAGAAGAAAGAGTTTTTTCCTCTGGAGCTAATTTGACTGAATTTTATGGGCCAATAATCGTAATTCTTGTAAAATCCCAAGAGCTCGATGATCAAATAACCCCTAAATAAGTTATTTTAAAGAGGTAGTTTATTCCAGTATTGCCTAGTAATTCACAAGGGAGGAAGAGGATTTCTTCATGAAGGCCTGGAACACAAAGTTGGATTTTATGACTCAAACATGTAGGTCTAGTGCACTGCTGCTGCTAATGCCCAATCTACCTTTGGCACCCTGTCCTTCCTAGGAACGTTTGTAGTCAAGGTGCTAGCTATGAATGCCTTCTCGAACATGAGTCTGGAGATTGGGAGCATCACCGTATTGGCCAACAATTCTTTTAAAGAAGGTAAGAATGCTTACCTAACATTGCTATTTGCAGTCATATTCTGTGACCCTTTACAATACATTAGTTCACTGCACTGAGCGTTTGCATGGTCTACACATAATACTCTAATAATTGCTTCCCTCCAGAGCCAGTGCTGATAATCCTCTTGGACACTCTGAGGAAAGAAACCAGATCCTACATATATACTAATTGATCCTCTTGCTGCTAATCTCCGTAGAGAGGCAAGAGACTGACTAGGCATGGAGAAGTAAAAAATGCTCCTCACCCAGTATAGGTGTCCCCTTATATAGGGGAGGAGGCATGTTGGCTATGCAATACAGGGAAGCTGACATTGCTCATTCTGTTATTGTCTCATTCAGCCCCAGTTGCACTATAGAACCATTGGAAGTTTTGCCACTGACTTCAGTAGAGCAGGATCAGGCCCTATGTGAGAAAATGGACTTCCAAGGACTGTCCATTTTGCACCTCTTACCAGCTCTCAATTCACTTTAAAAATAAAGTGAGAGATACAAGAATGTATAACCTTCTCAAGTTTAAAAATCCTTTAAAAAAAAAAAGGCCAGTAGCTTCTTATTACTTCTGCCGAATGAAGAGAGCTACCCTGGCTTTGAAGTGGTCCCAGCTTGGGGTCTCTCCGGATAAGGTTACACATTGCACATGTGCGGTTTGTGCTAGAAAGAATTAGCTACAGATGTGGCCTGGGAAATATCTCCAGATGTTGTGTAATACCTGAATCTCAGCATAACGTGAACTGCTGTTGACAAATAACATGCTGCTAGATAGTTCAAGTCACAGCTACATTCCTACTAGTGTAAAGATAATGATACATTTCGATCCCATGAACAATGGGCTATTGTAATAACACTGAGCCCTTAATTTCCACTGTTCTTTCTCAAATTGTCTTTGCACCCCCACTTAGGCTGTAAGCTCTTTGGGGCAGGGACTCTCTCCTTGCTCAATATTTTTACTTAGCACAATGGGATCCCGGTTCATCATTAGGGCTCCTGTGGATCATAATAATACAAATAAAGTTCTGATTTTTATTTCATTTGCACCAGTTTAACTTAATCAACTTCAATGAATTTACTCCTGATTTGCCCAACTATAAGTGAGAGGAGAATCAGGATCCTCCTCTTTATAATATATTAGTTGCTTGTTGTTATTATTTTGTCCATTGCAACATTTCTGCTTATCATAACCTGGGCGTTTGATTCCTGTAACCCTGACTTTCAAACAGATTGCAGGCAAATCATGATTTATTTAAGTCATAATGTTCAGTCACTGCTGTCTGGCAGCTTCAAAAATGGCAGTAAAACATTCTGTTATCTTTTTTATATTTAACAGATTTGTCTCAGAACAAAGGCAAATCCAAAGCAAACATCCGAAAGACAAACGTGAGTATTGTTCAAAAGGTATAACCTTAGGTGGAAAAGCTAAGAAATACCTCTTGGTTGTTAAAGTACTTCCTGAAGAACATTTGCCATGCACATAATTATGAACCCGATTTTTCATGTTGCTGAGTACCCATCAACTCCTCTTGACTTATTGGGGTTAAGAACATAAGAACATAAGAACGGCCATACTGGGTCAGACCAAAAGTCCATCTAGCCCAGTATCCTGTCTTCTGACAATGGCCAATGCCAGATGCCCCAGAGGGAATGAACAGAACAGGTAATTATCAAGTGATCCATCCTCTGTTGCCCATTCCCAGCTTCTGGCAAACAGAGGCTAGGGACACCATCCCTGCCCATCCTGGCGAATAGCCATTGATGGACCTATCCTCCATGAATTTATCTCGTTCTTTTTTTAACCCTGTTATAGTCTTGGCCTTCACAACATCCTGTGGCAAGGAGTTCCACAGGTTGACTGTGTGTTGTGTGAAAAAATACTTCCTTTTTTTGTTTTAAACTTGCTGCCTATTAATTTAATTTCTTGGCCCCTAGTGCTTGTGTTATGAAGAGGAGTAAATAACACTTCCTTAATTACTTTCTCCACACCAGTCATGATTTTATAGACCTCTCTCATATCCCAATCTTATTACTCTCTCCTTATACGGCAGCCGTTTCATACCCCTAGTCATTTTTGTTGCCCTTTTCTGAACCTTTTCTAATTCCAATGTATCTTTTTTGAGATGTGGCGACCACATCTGCAAGCGGTATTCAAGATGTGGGCATACCATGGATTTATATAGAGGCAATATGATATTTTCTGTCTTATTATCTATCCCTTTCTTAATGATTCCCAACATTCTGTTCGCTTTTTTGACTGCCGCTGCACATTGAGTGGATGTTTTCAGAGAACTATCCACAATGAGTCCAAGATCTCTTTCTTGAGTGGTAACAGTTAATTTAGACCCCATCATTTTATATGTATAGTTGGAATTATGTTTTCCAATGTGCATTACTTTGCATTTATCAACACTGAATTTCATCTGCCATTTTGTTGCCCAGTCACCCAGTTTTGAGAGATCCTTTGGTTAAGTCTTCGCAGTCTGCCTGGGACTTAACTATATGTATCATCTGCAAATTTTGCCACCTCACTGTTTACCCCTTTTACTAGATAATTTATGAATATGTTAAATAGGACTGGGCCCAGTACAGACCCCTGGGGGACATCACTATTTACCTCTCTCCATTCTGAAAACGGACAATTTATTCCTACCCTTTGTTTCAATCTTTTAACCAGTTACCAATCCATGAGAGAACCTTCCCTCTTATTCCATGAGTGATTACTTTGCTTAATAGCCTCTGGTGAGGGACCTTGTCAAAGGCTTTCTGAAAATCTAAATACACTATATCCACTGGATCCCTCTTGTCCACATGCTTGTTGACCCCCTCAAAGAATTCTAGTAGATTTCTGGTGAGGCATGATTTCCCTTTACAAAAACCATGTTGACTATTCCCCAACAAATTATGTTCATCTGTGTGTCTGACAATTTTGTTCTTTTGTGCTTTACTATAGTTTCAGCGGAGAAGCTTAGCACATCACATTACTGGGCCCTCTAAATCTGAGGCATTGCTACCTAAAATGTTATATTAACATAGAACCCACGCTTCATATCTTTGAGGCAAATACAGTCTTTAGATCTGTTCTAAATCTCTTAGTAAAAGCAGGCCAATAAAAATAAACAGACTAGAAAACTCATTTCTCCCAATGACCGAGCCCACTTGGATTGAAATCCTCTTACAGTTTTTTAAAAAGTCAACTAATTTTTTTTTTAAATCCAGCTTCTGAGAAGGTATTCATTAAATAGAATGTCCCAAATTTATTTTTAATGCCTTTTTACATTGTTTCTGAAGGTTTTTCTGCTCCCCTGTTGATATTTATAAGGATCTTTTCAGCAAAGGAGATGCTAACAGTCTACTGAGAGGTTTCAGAGTAGCAGCCGTGTTAGTCTGTATTCGCAAAAAGAAAAGGAGTACCCGTGGCACCTTAGAGACTAACAAATTTATTAGAGCATAAGCTTTCGTGAGCTACAGCTCACTTCATCGGATGCATTTGGTGGAAAAAGCAGAGGAGAGATTTATATACACACACACAGAGAACATGAAACAATGGGTTTATCATACACACTGTAAGGAGAGTGATCACTTAAGATAAGCCATCACCAGCAGCAGGGGGGGGAAAGAGTAAAGGATGAAATTGATGATACCCTAAGTGCAGTCAAATTTACAACATTAAATGAACTATAAAAACTAATTTAAAATAATGGTTTTTTTTCTTTGCAGTGTAATAATCTTAAGGGTTACTTGTAACAATAGCAAATACAGAATTTCACACGGACATAATTTTCAAGACAACAGTATCCCTTAAAAACAGACTTCACTCAAAACAGAAACTATGTCAGAAGAACAGGAGACATTACTCATCTTTATTACTAGAGCCATTATGTGTCAGAACACTGAGAAAAAGAAAAACCACATCATTATTCATGTGTGACTTATTGTAAGAGGAAGGATTGTCTGGTGGTTACAAGCACAAGACTAGAATTTGTGACATCTGGGTTCTAGTCTCAGATCTCCTATAGACTTTCTGTATGATCGTGGACAAACCAGTATTTAAGCTGATTGGGGCCTAATTTTTTAGCCCTGGCTCTCTCTGCTAATAGCATATTGCAAATCCTTTTTTCTTATTCATTATAAAGTAATAAAAGGTTAGACAGCTGTTCACACACATTGCTGCTCTAATTGGTACTTTCACTTCTTGTTTAGGATGACAAAAGGAAAAATAAAATACACATTAAACCTAGTCGCCATGTGGATCCATTCACAACAATTACCCTTGACTGGCCAGATGACAATGATAATTCTACCTTCACCTGGGCATGTGGTATGTGCAGTTCATGTTTTGACTTTTTCCTCCCATTAGCTAGCTGCCTAATGGTAAACTCATCATCATACTGGATGTGCTGTGACAGTCTGACTGTAAGAGGCTATAGAACCCACCTGGCTTTAAACAAAAGCTACATGCTCGTTGTACAGTCAAAATATAAACCTTCATGTTAATTCCACAATACTACTACATGGACCCCAGTCTAATCTTCTCCCTAAGGATGGCTGCTCCTCAAGCTCCATCTCTCAAGAAGTGTATCCCCAGCCCTGAGCCTCCTCAGCCATGGATCTACTTCTACCTGACCCATATTCAGAGTCTTATGAACCCACAAAAATTAACTGGCAGATCCCAGCAGAGTTCCAACACTTGACAGCAGAGGGTATCAGTGCTGCCAGAATATGATATCTCCTTTTTACACTGAGGAGAAGCAGGCCTGCTGCATCTGAAGCTGGGGGAGGTTTCTGTTTTTCTGCAGCAATGAAAAAGCATTCAAGGTTTAAAATTGGATCGGGACTCAGGAGATCTGGGTTCTTTCCTCTGCCACTGGGCAGGTGGGCCACTCTGGTTAAGTCACGTCACCTCTTTGTTCCTCAGTTTCCCCATCTGTGAACTAGGGAAAAAGAAGCTTGCCTCCCTTGTGAGCATTTTGAGATCTATGGCTGAAAATTGCTACAGAAGAGCCAGATTTTATTACCAACATTAAAAAGGAAATGTTTGTGCAGGGGCTTGCTGGCGTGGGTGGCAGGAATGTGTGCAGCAGCAAGTAATCCCCACTGACCAGAGCATGGCACAGATCCCGCCTTCCTGCCTGCCTCCGCCAAACTCAGCGGTGACCCTACAAGTGATAGTCAGAAGCCATGGAAAAGAAGAGAAGCAGGACGAGCAATGTCTGTATGTGACTGCCAGACAAGAACTGCGCCCAGAAATCAGGTCTGCCTTGGAACCATAGTACTTATTCCCCATTATTATTGATACATTTCCTCTTGCAACCATTGAAATCAACGAGAATAATGTGCCGATTTTCAAAGCACCGACGGGCCTATCTGCATCTTTAGGCACCTAAATATCTTTGCAAATATGGCCCTTAGGAGCCCAAGTTTCATGAGACTTAGGCCTGGTCTACACTACAGACTTAGGTTAATGTAATCTGCTCTATGTCAACCTAACTGTTAGCATCTACACTAAAATGTAGCTCCCACTGATATAACTCGCCCACTACACTGACTTAATAACTCCACCTCTGCAAGAGGCATAGCATTTAGGTCGATGTAGTTAGGTCAACACAGTGACAGTGTAGACACTGCATTGCTTACATAGACTGTTGCTGCCTTTCAGAAACTGTCCCACAATGCCACACACTGGCAGTTAATTGGTGCAAGCGCTCCTGATGAGGACGTACACCGCTGACACCAGGAGCGTAATGTGGACATGTAAAACCAATTCAATTACTGCAGGGGCTGTGCATCGTTGTAACTTAGGTTGATGTAATTTTGTTCTATAGACTTGCTCTTAGTCTTCTAAAGCCTGGTCAACACCTAAAACTTAGGTCAACTGAGCTACATTGGTCAAAGGTGTGAATTTAAGCCAACAAAAGCCCCAGTGTAGACACTGCTAGGTTGAGGGAAGAATTCTTTCATTGACCTCTTCAGGGGGTGGATTTAGTACAACAACAGAAAACCCTCTTCTGTCACAGTAGCAAGTGTCTACACTACAGCTGTGCCACTGTAGCATGTGTAATATAAACTAGGGCTGTCAAGTGATTAAAAAAATTAATCGCAATTAATCGCACTGTTAAACAACAATACAATACCATTTATTTTAAATATTTTTGGATGTTTACTACATTTTCAAATATATTAATTTCAATTATAACACAGAATACAAAGTGTACAGTACTCACTTTATATGCCCCTTCATACTTCAACCACCGTTCCAGAGGACATGCGTCCATGTTGATGATGGGTTTTGCTTGATAATGATCCAGAGCAGTGCGGACTGATGCATGTTCATTTTCATCATCTAAGTTAGATGCCACCAGCAGAAGGTTCATTTTCTTTTTCGATGGTTTGAATTCTGAAGTTTCAGCATCAGAATGTTGCTCTTTTAAGATGTCTAAAAACATGCTCCACACCTTTCCCTCTCAGATCCCTCTCAGCACTTCAGATTCTTAAATCTTGGGTCAAGTGCTATAGGTATTTTTAGAAATCTCACATAGATTTACGTAACTTCTTTACGTTCAATCTGCTGTGAAAGTGTTCTTAAAATGAACATGTGCTGGGTCATCATCCGAGACTGCTATAACATGAAACATATGCAGAATGCAGGTAAAACAGAGCAGGAGACATACAATTCTTCCCCCAAGGAGTACAGTCACAAATTTAATTGACGCATTATTTTTTTAACGAGCATCATCAGCATGGAAGCATGTCCTCTGGAATGGCGGCCAAAGCTTGAAAGGGGCATACGAATGTTTAGCATATCTGGCATGTAAATACCTTCCAATGCCAGCTACAAAAGTGCCATGCGAATGCCTGTCCTCACTTTCAGGAGACATTGTAAATAAGAAGCAGGCAGCAGTATCTCCTGTCAATGTAAATAAACTTGTTTGTCTTAGCAATTGGCAGAATAAGAAGTAGAATGGAGTGGATTTGTAGGCTCTGAAGTGTTACACTCTTTTGTTTTTGAGTGCAGTTATGTAACCAAAAAAAATCTACATTTGTAAGTTACACTTTCACAATAAAAAGATTGCACTTCAGTACTTGTATTAGGTGAATTGAAAAATACTACTTCTTTTGTTTATCATTTTTACAGTGCAAATATTTGTAATCAAAATAATAATATAAAGTGAGCAGTGTGCACTTTGTATTCTGTGTTGTAATTGAAATCAATATTGAAAATGTAGAAAAACATCCAAAATATTAAATACATTTCAGTTGGTATTCTATTGTTATAAGTGCAATTAATCACAATTAATTTTTTAAATCACAATTAATTTTTTGGAGTTAATCACATTAGTTAACTGCAATTAATTGACAGCCCTAGTGTAGACACATCCTCAGTAACTCTGTTCCTTTTGAAAATAGGACATAGGCTCCAAAGTCAGTTGGGAGTTTTTGAAAACATTGCTGTTTGTGACTTCTGTGTACCACCTGCCTCATAACCCACGAGTTCAGCAGATTCCGACCAAAAGACGGAAAAAATAGGGTGGGCTTTTAGCTGGGAGTACTGTCATCTGTTGGTGCATAACTATTGTCTTGCCTTCCTTTTAGGTGTGAGACAAACTGCAAGCTAGTGAATGTCACTACAGAAGTTGCTTTGAGAGCCATTGTGCAGGAAGGCTCCCAGGCCGTACAGTATAACTGGTATTTAGATAACACATTCCAGTCAAAGGTGAGATGAGTGGGTTGGTCAGGAATGCTGCACCCACAAAAAATAAACACCCAGATTGAAAGGAAGCCCTTTGAAGTAGGGGAGGGAATGTCTCCCTAGGTATCTTTAAGACATTTGCTGCCAGGAGAGATAATCATGATAATTGCATGTGTAAAAGCAGGCACACAGTTGCACATGCATTTTTCAGACAGATTTCCAGCCTTGTCATGTATATTCAGGTGGATGAATGTTTCACCAAATATCATTCATTCTTTGTCACTATTAGTGCACCGTACTCCCATGTATCATAGTTGGGAAAAACTCCTGCTGATGTCAACAGGTACATTTTTTGAATAAAGGCTTCAGGACTGGGTCTATAAACAGTGTAGCACACCGAATTCTCTGGATGGAAATCGCAGTAAACAGCCTCTTCTGCTTTGTTAATTTTCCTGTTGGGTTTTCCAGCCTCCCTCCCTCCCTTCAGTCTGCAGTCTGAAGGGTTTCCGACAGAGCTCCTTGACTTTGCTTCAGAGCAACAGATCTACATTGGTATTGAACAGCTCCTTTCTGCAGACACACGGAGAAGCATTTCGGATTAAAGTAACAGGTGGGGAAAGCCAGAGTTTCAAAAACTCCACCAAGATACAATCTCTTTGCAATACGGAGACATCATAGAATCACAGAATCATAGAATATCAGGGTTGGAAGGGACATCAGGAGGTCATCTAGTCCAATCCCCTGCTCAAAGCAGGACCAATCCCGAACTAAATCATCCCAACCAGGGCTTTGTCAAGCCTGACCTTAAAAACTTCTAAGGAAGGAGATTCCACCACCTCCCTCGGTAACACATTCCAGTGTTTCACCACCCACCTAGTGAAAAAGTTTTTCCTAATATCCAATCTAAACCTCCCCCACTGCAACTTGAGACCATTACTCCTCGTTCTGTCATCTGCTACCACTGAGAACAGTCTAGATCCATCCTCTTTGGAACCCCCTTTCAGGTAGTTGAAAGCAGCTATCAAATCCCCCCTCATTCTTCTCTTCCGCAGACTAAACTATCCCAGTTCCCTCAGCCTCTCCTCATAAATCCTGTGTTCCAGTCCCCTAATCATTTTTGTTGCCCTCCACTGGACGTTTTCCAATTTTTGCACATCCTTCTTGTAGTGTGGGGCCCAAAACTGGACACAGTACTCCAGATGAGGCCTCACCAATGTGGAATAGAGGGGAGCGATCACGTCCCTTGATCTGCTGGCAATGCCCCTACTTATACATCCCAAAATGCCATTGGCCTTCTTGGCAACAATGGCATACTGTTGACTCATATCCAGTTTCTCGTCCACTGTAATCCCTAGGTCCTTTTCTACAGAACTGCTGCCTAGCCATTCAGTCCCTAGTCTGTAGCAATGCATGGGATTCTTCCGTCCTAAGTGCAGGACTCTGCACTCATCCTTGTTGAACCTCATCAGATTTCTTTTGGCCCAATCCTCTAATTTGTCTAGGGCCCTCTGTATCCTATCCCTACCCTCCAGCATATCTACCTCTCCTCGTTTAGTGTCATCTGCAAACTTGCTGAGGGTGCAATCCACACCATCCTCCAGATCATTAATGAAGATATTGAACAAAACCGGCCTGAGGACCAACCCTTGGGGCACCCCACTTGATACCGGCTGCCAACTAGACATGGAGCCATTGATCACTACCCGTTGAGCCAGCTTTCTATCCACCTTATCTTCATTCATCCAGCTCATACTTCTTTAACTTACTGGCAAGAATACTGTGGGAGACTGTGTCAAAAGCTTTGCTAAAGTCAAGGAACAACACGTCCATTGCTTTCCCCTCATCCACAGAGCCAGTTATCTCATCATAGAAGGCAATTAGCTTAGTCAGGCATGACTTGCCCTTGGTGAATCCATGCTGACTGTTCCTGATCACTTTCCTCTCCTCTAAGTGCTTCAGAATTGATTCCTTGAAGATCTGCTCCATGATTTTTCCAGGGACTGAGGTGAGGCTGACTGGCCTGTAGTTCCCAGGATCCTCCTTCTTCCCTTTTTTAAAGATGGGCACTACATTAGCCTTTTTCCAGTCATCCAGGACCTCCCCCGATCGCCATGAGTTTTCAAAGATAATGGCCAATGGCTCTGCAATCACATCCGCCAACTCCTTTAGCACTCTCGGATGCAATGCATCCGGCCCCATTGACTTGTGCTTGTCCAGCTTTTCTACATAGTCCGGAACCACTTCTTTCTCCACAGAGGGCTGGTCACCTCCTCCCCATGCTGTGCTGCCCAATGCAGCAGTCTGGGAGCTGACCTTGTTCATGAAGACAGAGGCAAAAAAAGCATTGAGTACATTAGCTTTTTCCACATCCTCTGTCACTAGGTTGCCTCCCTCATTCATTAAGGGGCCCACACTTTCCTTGACTTTCTTCTTGTTGCTAACATACCTGAAGAAACCCTTCTTTCTACTCTTAACATCTATTGCTAGCTGCACCTCCAGGTGTGATTTGGCCTTCCTGATTTCACTCCTGCATGCCCGAGCAATATGTTTATACTCTTCCCTGGTCATTTGTCCAATCCTCCACTTCTTGTAAGCTTCTTTTTTGTGTTTAAGATCAGCAAGGATTTCACTGTTAAGCCAAACTGGTCGTCTGCCATATTTACTATTCTTTCTACACATCGGGATGCTTTGTCCCTGTAACCTCAATAAGGATTCTTTAAAATACAGCCAGCTCTCCTGGACTCCTTTCCCCCTCATGTTATTCTCCCAAGGTATCCTGCTGATTAGTTCCCTGAGGTTGTCAAAATCTGCTTTTCTGAAGTCCAGGGTCCGTATTCTGCTGCTTTCCTTTGTTCCCTGTGTCAGGATCCTGAACTCGACCATCTCATGGTCACTGCCTCCCAGGTTCCCATCCACTTTTGCTTCCCCTACTAATTCTTCCTGGTTTGTGAGCAGCAGGTCAAGAAGAGCTCTGCCCCTAGTTGGTTCTTCCAGCACTTACACCAGGAAATTGTCCCCTACACTTTTCAAAAACTTCCTGGATTGTCTGTGCACCGCTGTATTGCTCTCCAGGTATCAGGGTGGTTGAAGTCTCCCATGAGAACCAGGGCCTGCGATCTAGTAACTTCCGTTAGTTGCCGGAAGAAAGCCTCGTCCACCTCATCCCCCTGATCCGATGGTCTACAGCAGACTCCCACCACGACATCACCCTTGTTGCTCACACTTCTAAACTTAATCCAGAGACACTCAGGTTTTTCTGCAATTTCATACCGAAGCTCTGAGCAGTCATACTGCTCCCTTACATACAATGCAATTCCCCCACCTTTTCTGCCCTGCCTGTCCTTCCTGAACAGTTTATATCCATCCATGACAGTACTTCAGTCATGTGAGTTATCCCACCAAGTCTCTGTTATTCCAATCACGTCATAATTCCTTGACTGTGCCAGGACTTCCAGTTCTCTCTGCTTGTTTCCCAGGCTTCTTACATTTGTGTATAGGCACTTGAGATAACTTGCTGTTTGTCCTGCTTTCTTAGTAAGAGGCAGGAGCCCTCCCTTTCGTGTTCTCCTGCTCATGCTTCCTCCCGGTATCCCATGTCCCCACTTACCTCAGGGCTTTGGTCTCCTTCCTCCAGTGAACCTAGTTTAAAGCCCTCCTCACTAGGTTAGCCAGCCTGCTTGCGAAGATGCTCTTCCCTCTCTTCATTAGGTGGAGCCCGTCTCTGCCTAGCACTCCTCCTTCTTGGAACACCATCCCATGGTCAAAAAATCCAAAGCCTTCTCTCCGACACCACCTGCGTAGCCATTCGTTGACTTCCACGATTCGACGGTCTCTACCCAGGCCTTTTCCTCCTACTCGTACATAGTAGGAGAAGAAACATTGTAAAGAACAAATATACTGTTAAATAATTCAATACACTGAGTGCCATTATGTTTACTGTGACCATTTTCTTAATTTTGCCAGAATATGATGTATAGTATGGTACTCACACACACACACACAAAAGCACGGAATAGAGGTACGGCAAAGCTGCTACTGAAACACGTCCCTAGTGGCTATATGTGGTATTGCAATAGCTGTGCCTCAGTTTGTCCCGTGTCTTCTATGGCTGATTTCAGCCATTGGTGTGATCTGGCCTTCCTGCCAAGCCAGGTAATCGAGTCTAACCCTTCTCAGGGCCTCAGAGTATTTCATTTAACGTCCACCAGAATGCAGCAAAACAACTGAGTCTTCAGCCCAGCTGGGCTCAGCTGGTCGCCTTCTTCTTTTCAAACCATCCCAATACCAACCCCAGGTCCTGGATTTGACTCTTACCACCGAAGGTAGTCAGGTCGCACTCTCCCTCCACCCACGGTTTCAGGCAGGCTGCAGTCCCTGATCAGCCCCTATTTCCAGTCAGGCTTCCAGCTCAGGGCTCAGCCACCCAGGCTTCTCTCAGCCCTCAAGAGAAAGCTCTCAGCTACCATTCCTCCCTGGCCCCTCCTCTGGAAGACCTTTGTTTCTTCCTTTATGAAGACCCAGCAACCCTAGCTGTGTTTGACCTCTAGTTAGGCCAGATCCCCCTTCAGGCAGGGATGCTGGAACAATTTGTATAGTGGGGGTGCTGAGAACCATTGAACCAAACTGCAATCCCTGTATATGATAGAAACCACTTCAAGCTAGGGGGTGCCTTCAGGTGCAGCCTGGTAGGTTAGTTGGCCTCTCAGTCCACTTTAACTCTTTTGTCACCTGTATAGCCCACACAAACAGTAATTTGAGGTGAGTGAAGGCTTGTCTATATGAACACTTAGATTGTGGCAAAATGCGGCGGGAGGGGGAAATCTACCCCACAATGGCATGCTGTGCACCAGGGGTCTATATGGACCCTGTCGCCATGTGCTAAAAGTACCGTAGTGCACTTTAGCCTACTCCCATTTCAAAGAAGAGTAGTGCCCAGCCACAGGGTCCTTACAGACACTTAGTGCATGGCAAGCTAGTGCGGGGTAGATTTACACTCTAGCTTGCCACAAAGTGTTCAGAAAGACAAGCCCTGATTCAACAACCCTAATCCAAGATTATGTTAATCATCTGATTTAGATACATCTGGAAATGGCCCTATGATGAAAATTCAATTTTATAATCCAGCTTCTCTTTACAAGGGAAATAAAACTATGTTTGTATAGTGCTGTCTATACTATAGATTAGCCTATAAAGGTATCTCAGCTCTGGTTAGACAACATGCCATTCCCAGAGCCTGAACAAACTGCATCATTACTAGTGTATGATGCTCAGTGCTGGTGAAAGTCATCAGATGATCATCACTGATGTTTTCCCTCTGAACTTTCCAGCAATGACTCAGCATGAATATGGTGATGAAACCTACGTTGTCAGCATGGTGCCTTCACCAGTAGTCCCAGTCTGTGCTATATCCCCAGAGGAGGGATCGGTGTGCACCAGCTTCACAGTCTCCTGCAGTACTGCCTGCTCGGAGGACTCCTGCCCCCCTGCACACAGCAGTCTGCTCACGTACTGCTTCTACCTGAAATCAGGTAAGTTCTGGGGCTGGTTTGTTTGACTGGCAGCTTCCCTGTGTGTGCACCCAGCCTTGTACTTCCATCACTAACAAGAGCAAAGGCGTAACCCACTTCCACTGCTGGCCAGATAATAACTGGCCAGATTCTCATACCCTCAACTCAGACAGAGTAGCCCCTTGTTCTGCACATAGGGTTGTTCACTTTAAACTTGTGGAGTAAGATGCAGCCCTTGCTCAACCTGGCCCTATCACAGTAGAAAGAAAAAACATGTATGAACAGGGCATATATGTATAAGAGGGCCATGACCTTTACAATGGTTTCTCTTTAGAAACTGCAGGAGATTTTTAAAGAATCCCTTTAAGCATTGTGGAATCACCTTAGGCAAGGAATCTGAATTTAAGGGTCATTATCTATTTTTCTCCAGAGGAGCTATTTTAACTTAGTAAATCAAAGCAAAGAGACATGATTCCATGGTGATAACTACAGGCCCAATCCCGTGCAGTGCTGAGTGCTTCTTTGGAGGATGCTGAGCTGTTCAGTAGGTGTGAAGCGTATGATGGGTAACACTGTCTTTCCTCTTTCAGGTTCCCTCCTGAACTGTGGCCCACATCCTGAACTCCTGTCGGTTTATCTTCCTCTTGGAGAAGAGGAAAATAACTTTGTTTTACACATTACAATTACTGTCAGCAATAAGTTTGGTGACACGGTTCAGACTGATGCTACTGTCAAGGTACATGGAAAAATCTTTTCCCTTCTAGACTTCTGACTGCCGAAATCTAAACCTGTGATTCTGAGGGTTGGGCCACCTGCCAGAGCTTCCTCTCCCCATTTTATACCCATTACTCTCCTGCAATCCACAGCCACCATCCTTCTGACCAAGGAGGACTAGACAAGCTTCCTTGTAGAATCCCATGTGCAGCCAGCAGTTTCTTCCACCACAGTTTGTTCAGGCCAGAATTTAGGGAGACAGTGAACAGCACAGGCTATGTTTAGTTAGTCTTGGAGTTAAAAAAAACAGAGAAATACTGGAACCTGTCTCCAGGGGGCCCAAAAATAAATCTTCATACTTATTAAAAGAATGTGCTCTACTGCTTCATCAGTGTTACTCAACGGAGTTACTCATCACTACGCTGATTACAATGGCATCATACTGGAGTCAGACTGAAGTACTGCAGAGGTGAATTGGGCCCGCTCTCTCTCTTTTCTAACATGAAGGATACTACTACCTATCAGTATCTTTCTTCAGTTAGTCAGGTGGACCAAACCAGAGGCATCTCTAGAAGAGACTGTAATTGTTTTGTAAGTTAAGAGTTGGAAACTTTTGATCAAAACATTTTTTCAGATGAAAACAGAGATTTTTTTAAACAAATGCTTCTGCAAATGTTGTTTTCTTTTTCCTGGGTGGTTCTAAAGATGGCTGGAAAATTTCATTGGAAAAAAAAGATCCCTGAAAAAAGGTGGAACAAACTCAGTTTCTTGATCAGCTCTCATTATGAACATCATTAGTATGATAATTGAGGTTGTGAAAGGGTAATAATACCAGCAGGCAACAGTAACAATGCTCTGGGCATGTCTAATTGCATCATCAGGTTCGACATGAAGATATGAACACTGGGAACCAGACCCTGCAGGCCACTCTAGCTGAGAAAGCAAATGCCATCCTAAAAGAAGGAAACAACAGCATGTCCTTGTTCCAGCTGTATAAGTCAGTGTCTTCAGTCCTTAATCAGGAGAGCCAGGGAGACACCTTTAATACATCTCTGCAGACCGACACTCGAAGGGAGGTCAGCCAGCTGGTTTATTTTCTTACACTACAATGATGCATTTTCCATTTTTTGTAAAGACCTTGGACCATTTCTTGAGTAGCACCAAGGGCTTACATACCTCCTTTTGAAGTCAATGGGAGTTGTAGGTTCTCAGTATCTCTCAGGATTTGGGCCAGCATTTGCCATAGGTTTCAGCTAACAAGAAGCAGCTGTTCATTTCTTACCACTGGCCCTTTTGAGTCATTGACTTTTCATCCCTTCCATATCAACATTCTCTCTCTTGGCTATCCCAGCATCACCTCCCTGAGTGCTGCTCAGGGCATTGCACTTACCCAGAGACTGACTGTGGGCAGCCAGTCCCTACTAAAGCTAGGGCACTGGCCCACCAGCAGCCAGTGGGGGATGCTCAAAAGGGGTGAAATCTCTTCCCTTCCCTACCCCAGGCTCCTTAGAAATAAGAGCATTCCCTCTGTGATTCTCCAAACCCTCTCCCCCTGGGCTAAGGTAAGAGAGTCCCAACATCTATCTTGCTTCTGCAATCTCTAAGTAAACTGCACACAAAAAACATCATTCATGTTGAATGTAGTGGGGATCTCTCAAGGGTGAGATAATGACTGGAGCAGGGAACTGGGAGTCAGGACTCCTACATCTTATTCCCAGGTTGGCCACTATTTGTGTGGCCTTGGGCAGCAAAACACAACCATTCTGGACCAGTTTGCCTGTGTGTGTTACACACCTTCCAGCAGTGTGATAAGACTCCATTCAGATGTGGTATGAGGCTCAAATGTTTCCACTGCCTTGAGCTCCTCAGAGGGGAAAGAGGCTAGAGAAATACAACATATCCTGAATTTATCAGCTATGATTTGTTGTTCTTCTGAACCAATCGTCTGCAATTCTGCTTTCAGTGGAGGTGGTATTTATACACTAAGGCCTATACATTCATCCCAATGGGTAGGAATTCACACAAGTTGCTTTCATTACTGTTAATGGATGTTATATGTGTAAATCCCGTGTCTCAGAGTGACAAAATATCCCTGTGATTATACAGTCAATAGCTACGGAAAGTGGCAATTTGTAAGTAGAGCTAATACTACCTTGAATTATCCATCCTGGGGAGCTTGTTTCTGCCATTAGATCTATAGCAAACTAGAGTGTCAATATCCAGCACTATTTACATTTACAGTCTTAATTAACGTCTTTGTTCCTGTCTCTAATTATCTCCTTTCATCCCAAGCTGAGAGAGCTGATGCTGACAACTCTGTCTGCTGTTAATGTAACATCAATACAAACTGCTCTTAAGATGTCAGAGGTACTGAAAGAAACCACTCACAGGAGTGAAGAGCTCTCTTCCTCAGCACAGGTGAGCAGAGCTTTGATCCACATCTTCACCCACTGAACCACACCTCCTGACCCTGGGCCCTGGGAGAGCATCACTACTTGCAGTAGCCTGTTCTTTACTTAATGTTTCAGAGACCAGGGATCATATCAGGAGACAGTATTGTCTAGAGTGGGAGACGGGGAATCAGGACTCTCGGGTTCTATTCCTGCTCTGCCACTACCTCACCAACAGTAAATGGCCATTTGGGTTAAACTTAGTGACCAAGCTATAAAATAGGTATAATAATACTTAGCTGTTTCACAGGTGCGGTAATTCATTCATGCCTATAAAACACTTTGAGATTCTAGGATCTCCCCATTGTATTTTCCACCGAATGCATCCGATGAAGTGAGCTGTAGCTCACGAAAGCTTACGCTCAAATAAATTTGTTAGTCTCTAAGGTGCCACAAGTACTCCTTTTCTTTTTTTAGGATGAAAGGTATTGCTATAAATGTGCAAAGCTGAGTTATTCCAAAATCCGTTTGACTTCATGCTTGTAACTTCCTGGCATTTGCCTTACTGTCATGTACATGCTCTCACTGAACTACATGTTACAAGCAACTTTCCACAAGAGGAGTTTCACAGCAGCAGTACTCGGCATAGCTGTTCAGCTTTACCATAAATGCTAGGAATCCCTGAATGTTACTTGAACAACATTATATAGTCAAACAAATTTATTTGAGCATAAGCTTTTGTGAGCTACAGCTCACTTCATCAGATGCATGCTGTAGCTGTAGCTCACGAAAGCTTATGCTCAAATAAATTTGTTAGTCTCTAAGGTGCCACAAGTCCTCCTTTTCTTTTTGCGAATACAGACAAACATGGCTGCTACTCTGAAACCTGTCATTATATAGTCAGTAGATTGTGCTGTTTGTTTCAATGTTCATCCCAGTGTTTTTTGTGCTGTGCTGTTAGGGAAGTGAGTCAATGGGGAAGGGACAGAATAATTCTTTTGCAGGCTGTGTTTTCCCAGCACACTAGCAATAAAAAAGCAGTTTCTCCTGATTTCTGAGATTGTTTCAAATGCAGCCAGCAAATGATGATGGAGTATTTCAGCAATGGCCAATAACCGTAGTCAAGACAATGTAGTTCAGTCAGATTCATGAGCAGAAGCTTAAGATTGAAGTTACTGGGGTAGCAGATCTGAGGGATAGGCAGTGGCTGCACTGTGTAGTAAAATTTGGACAGCCCCTTGACCACTCTGGGCCAGGCTCCTGCCCAGGTAAATATTACCTTGGTTTCATGATCACAAAATACTCAGTGTCTATACTTAGGCATAAATGGGAATGCACAAAACCCTTCTATCTTCAGCATGGAGCACAGGGCATGGAGAGAGGTAATATTTGTTGATAAACTGACAGGTTTCATGGAGAAAAAAATTGAAATACGTTAACTACATACATTTAACAATATAGTAGTATTTCTTGGGTACCATGACAGGGACACTCATCTCTCGTGGGTGCCTCCTGTCACCTGGGTGGGATGCTGCAATTCCTTTTCTCCTGCGCTCCTGGCACCCCCTGTAGGTTGTTCACCTCACTGGGTGGGTCTTCAATGGCTCAGTCCTCCAGACAAGTCACAGTCCAACAGTGAATGGACCCCTCATGGTAGCAAAGAGTTCAACACACTGTCTTCCCTCACCAGTGTCTTCAACCCTGTCTCAGGGCCCCTTTAAATCCTGCCTTGCACTTGGGCTTCCCAACAGAGCCTTGTCCCCTTCTTGGGTCTTAGACCACTTTGTTAGAGGGCCAGTGGAGGGGACCCAGGCCTGCCCATTATTATGGGTGCTCGCCCAGGGATCTTACTCAGAGCAGCCCTGTACGGCTTCCTTCAGTTTGCTGCTGCTGTTCCCTGGGCCTTTTCCCCTGTAGCCCGTTTCTCTTCCCCCTGACCTCAGGGCTGAAGTTTTCAACTCTTTTTCCTTCTCGCTGAATGCAAGTACCACCAGAACCCATCTTGTGGCTCTCAAGTGTGCTCCTGTGACTAGACACTGCCATTGAGCCAGGTTGTGCTATGCTCTCTCACACTGAGCCGTTACTTAGGTTGTAAACTGTGTGGGGCAGGGAACACCTGATTGTTCTGTGTTTGTACTGCACCTAGCACAGTGGGGTTCATGTCCATGACCAGGGCTTAGGCATAACAGTAATACAAATACATAATAACAGTAAAAATACCTTTCTCTGCAAACAGCCCCATTGGACTATTCATGTTGTAAGGCAGTGTTTCTCAAACTTGGGTCGCCGCTTGTTCAGGGAAAGCCCCTGGCAGGCTGGGCCCGTTTGTTTACCTGCCGCGTCCGCAGGTTCGGCTGATCGCGGTTCCCACAGGCGGTGGTTCTCTGTGCCCGGCCAACTGGGGCTGTGGGAAGCGGCAGCCAGTACGTCCCTCGGCACGCACCGCTTCCCGCAGCCCCCATTGTCCGGGCACAGTGAACTACGGCCATGGGAGCCCAAGTGTGGGAAACACTATTGTAAGGGACCATACAGCGAGAACAGTGGCTTATTTTAATGGGTATTATTTTTAATACACACACACAACCATTTCCCCATATCTCCTGTTCAGGTGGAAGCCAGTAACTCTCTCAAAGATGTCAGTGAGTTCTTACTCACTGTAAGCACAGAGGACAGTGAGGATTATCAGAAGCGAAAGGACGCAGCTGGATACCTGTTCAATGCAGTGAGCAATGTGCTCACAGCTTCCATACAAAATGGGACGAAGGACACTTCATCGTCAGAGGCTGGACAGGTTGTTTTCACGTGGTTCAGTTTCTAATGTATAGTGCGTGTGTGTCTGCCTGGCGTAGAAGATAAAAAAAGCCCTTCTGATTTGGACATGTTTGAAAGTGGCATTGCTTAGAGTGCACTGGGGAGCTACTAGGTGCAA
The DNA here is from genome assembly GCF_009764565.3 of Dermochelys coriacea. Classification (NCBI taxonomy): domain Eukaryota; kingdom Metazoa; phylum Chordata; order Testudines; family Dermochelyidae; genus Dermochelys; species Dermochelys coriacea. The sequence goes on along the minus strand of NC_050079.1, from coordinate 33,179,978 downwards.
AGGGGTTAGGCTGAACATCAAGGTAAATAGGATGGTGAGATCGGTTAGACTATGGAATAGTGCCCCAAGGGAAGTGATAGCAGCCTCTTAAAACATTACTGGAGATATATGAAAACAGACTGGCCAAAGTAGTATATTACAGAATATACAGTAAAGAGTAATACTTCCCTTTGTGGATAAATTAGATCACCTACAGTAATAGGATTTTTCCATCTCTGATTCTATCCTTCCCTACTGAACCAAATCCTGAGGAAGTTATGTGTGCTCAGCACCTCTGAGGCTTAGCTCCACTGATTTCATCAAGGGACTAAACTGAAATCAGTTACCTTACTTGAACCTTCTGAAAAGCTTCCCCCTGATTTTCTATTCAGATTTATGCGGTATGGGTTTTTCATACTTCTACGTGAATTATTACAAATGCCTCTGTATGCTTCTTATGGGGAACAAGCATTTTAATTCCATCGCTCTGAGTAGGGTGTGATATTAATCTAATCTGAGAGGTGAGGATATGAATACCTTATAGGGACAGCACAGGGTATTCAGTATAGAACATTAATACATTAATGGGAGGCTGAAGATACTAATTTTGACAGAAGGGAGACAGACAAAGTGATCTGATGACCAACTTAAGGGGGTAGTGTTGGCTGGCGGCTAGAGCACAGGTTTAGCAGTCAAAATATCTACATTCTAATCCCAGCTCTGACGCTGGTCTACTGTGTGATCTCCAGACAATTTCACTTCAACTCTCTATGCTGCAGTTTTTCCATTTGTATATTAGGGATGATAATACTCCCCAGGCCCAGGGTAGTGTGAAGGGTAAGCAATTGGGCCCTGATTCAACAAGGTATATAAGCATGTGCATTAAGCACAGAATACTCCCTTTGAAGTTATTCACATACTTTGGCATAAGTAACTTCTTCTGAATCACAGCCATAAAGTTTGTGGTGCTTTGAGATCTTTGGATAGAGTAGTACATTATAAGATTATAATTACTATTGTAATATTTAATTTATTCACTGTATGCATTGCTCTCATGAGAATTATGGATATGGACTACACCAAGATACCCTTTGCATGCTTTCATAATAGACTGACCTTTAAAACATCTAATCTAATCTATCTATCATTTTGCATTATTCCATCACTTTGGTATCTGAGCTCCTGATACTTCACTCTTTCATTCACAAATAGTACTTTTCCAATTTCTCAGCAGACACTAAGGCTTGTTAATTATTTCTTAGAGTCATTTTATTGTTTATAATAACGTTATCTGAGGTTACCAAGATTATCACCCAGTCTGCTGCCCTAAAAAGAAACACTGAAAATCGGAATTACGGAAGTATGGTTATAAATTCAAACAGATCACAAATGGAAATTAATGCAAAGAATGCGTTCCCTGCTCTTTTCAAATAACAAGTGCATATCAGGAGGCTCCCTTGTCTTTCCAGAGTTTGGTCTCACACCAGCTGTTGGACACTGTTGAAAACCTGCAAAGCACACTCCTGATTGGGAAGCTGCCAGATGATGAACCAATGGTACTGATCGCTCCCTCTGTTGCAATGTACATAAACAGGTAACAGTCAGCACATTTCAGTTATGGCCTGTGCGTCTACACATCTGACAATCTCCAATCATTCTCAAGGAAAATAGCTATCATTTTCTCATTAAATGGAGTCACCCAACCAAATATTATACAGGTGGTAACAAATCCATAGGTGCTGTGATGTTGTAACTCGTTATCCATCGTAAAAACAGTTTTAACTCCAACTAATTTCAGTAAGACTAGACTGAAAATTCTCATATATGATCTGTATACAGAGAATGATTCTCTGGGATTACATAGGTCAAGCATCACCCACTTAAATTTGTAGGTATGTGGAAAACACTTGTTGTAAAAGGCTAATTTTTCTTTCTTGCTGATGCTGCTGTAGGTAAAAAATTGTCACCAGTTTGGGCAGAAGAAAATGTGAGTTCTCAGGTCATAAAATCATCCCCAAATCTGTTTACTTAGAGCATGATTTTCAGCTATGCAGATCACACTTGACATGATCAATTGCTCATCTAATTTGTGCAGATGCAACAATAGTGCATAGAAATCAAGTATTTGTTCATGTAAATAGATATTTAGATGAACTTCTACCTCCCAATTCACAATGTGAGTATAACTGCAAGCCCAAATTAAGTGTGCAATTGCAGGTGCACATTTTTAAAAAATCATGGCCTTTAATCATTCATTACCAGTGGCATGCAGAGCATTACAGCAAGCGGAGACAAGTCCTGAAGTATTTGCCACTGGAGTTAGAAATGGTTCTCCAGCACAGTTACACTCACTCAGCCAGGAAGCCTTTCTGGATGTAACATCAACTATGCTTAGCAACCCTGCACTGGGCTATTAATACTTCTCTGTCTTTGTCTCCATCTGTTCTTATTTTCTCTGCTTGCGTCTGACCCCAATTCTGGACAGGTTGCAAACAGACAGCATGGATGGCACATCCATTAACATCTCCGATTCCAGCTCGGCCAGCTTTACTCTGCCCTCTGCCTCCTCTCTCAGTGTCTCAGGAGACAGTGATGAGACTGTGGATATAAGGGTAAGTGACTGTTACTCTGACTTGATGTATTTGATGAATTCATTAATTTTCTTGCTCTGATGAGTTTGGAGCCTTTTCTCCTTTCACGCTGATGACACTGGCACATGTGGTGTCCTGCTTCTTGGCCTTCCAATTATGTCAGCAAATTCACTTGGAATTTATCAGGCCAGAGTAGCCTTTTCCATTTTCTTATTGCATGGGATTTGGTACAGGTAGTTGAAGGGAACTGGGAGCTTACTGGAAAGGCACCTCCCATCACAGCCCCTGCCTGATTCACTGTTCTCTCGGCTGCCCACAGCAATGGACTCAATTGATAACTCTAACCCATTCACCATTTGGTTGCATTCACTGTCACAAGGAGTCAGCTGATCACAGTATCTATACCATTATTTAACAAGGAAGCCTGAAACACTGTTTTCCCCAAGCAGCATATGAGTCAGCTGGAGCTACTCAGATCTTATAGGGGACAATCGGGGCCCAGGTTTCCTGCCAGTTGGGTATCTTCCATTGTCTGATCTAGGACACACGCTATTCCCTAGTACATTTTTGTGTTATTATGATATTTTTATATTCCTCTTTCTAAGGGTCTCCCAGGCTGATTCAAAACAGTCAGCCTGGCAAAATCCTATATACTGCTGTAGGCTAAGTGTCTCCTTCCAATTCCCCTTCTCTATTATGTCCCCCCCAGCTCTGTTACGTCATGACCCCAAACTTACTTACATCAGTGGAAACATTCCCATTATCTTCACAGGCTTTGGATGTCCCTCCTTTTTTCCCTGCATCTGTACTCATAACTCTAACATACTCTGATATGCACTCCAGGCAGTAGATTTATATATGTTGTCAACTCCAGTAATTTCAGGAGAGGCACAGCAATTTGACTTTGATGGAATAACTCTGGATTAACATTGGTGTGACTGAATTTGGCCCCAGATATCTAAATCAATGGTTCTCAACCAGGGGTACACAGAGGTCTTCTAGGGCGTACATCAACTCATCTAGATATTTGGCTAGTTTTACAACAGGCTACATAAAAAGCACTAGCAAAGTCAGTACAAACTAAAATTTCATACAGAAAATGGCTTGTTTATACTGCTCTATATACTATACACTGAAATGTAAGTACAACATTTATATTCAAATTGACATTTAAAAATTATATGGTAAAAATGAGAAAGTAACCAATTTTTCAGTAATAGCGTGCTGTCACGCTTTTGTATCTTTATGTCTGATTTTGTGAGCAAGTAGTTTTTAAGTGAGGTGAAACTTGGGGGTATGCAAGACAAATCAGACTCCTGAAAGGAGTACAATAGTCTGGAAAGGTTGAGAGCCACTGATCTAAATGACCCATAAGAGGATTACATATGAATGGAAAGTGATTGCTGCATGCTAGAGATACATTAGAGATAGCTCTGAGCTACAATATTCATATGTAGATCACAATCCAAACTTTCCCACAATGTAAGGTCTGGGATTGGTCCATAATTGAGATATGGGCCAGCTTCAAACTTGGATCTGGATCCGAACTTCCCTGAAGTCCAGGGTTGTTTGGCTCTTGGGTTTGGTTCTGACTTCATCTCCAATCTACATGGAAATCTAAAAATTGTGACTATAATGAAGTATCTTGTACAACTCAAATGCTGCTTGTCATTCATATCTCCTTGTAGATGGTGAGCTTTGCAGTGAATCCCTTTTCCTTAAGTGACACCAGTTTTGAGATCAGTGGAACCGTGGGAGGCCTAAGTCTTACCAGTGTGGATGGATTGGTCATACCAGTTAATGACCTTACTGAAAACATTGAGGTAAATCCAATCCTCTTTCTCAGTGTGAATTGGAGTCTAATTAGATCCTTGGGTGGCAGGTGCTCTATAAATGTCAGTTGTGTTATCATCATCATCATCATCATCATCTCTCCAAGTAGCAAGCTCAGTAGAGAAATGGTAATGTTGTGTTTACTGCCAACATACAAAGAGAGAACATGGTATATGCACATGTTAGGAAGGACTACATGTGGTTTGCACGATGAACACAATAAGCATCTCTTTCATGAGGTCTATGTGTGGGGCCCTAAAGTGCATCTTACTTGTACAAGTGATTCAGCCTTCTCCTTCATCATGTGGATGAACAAGAAGAAACATGAGAATCCTACTGGCTAAGGAAGATGGCTGCTGTCTATGGTCAACCTGAAACACACTGTGATGTCTAAATAATAAAACCATCATAATCCTGCCTCGGGGTAGGGCAATGGACTTAATGACCTCTTAAGGCTTCTTCCAGCCCTACATTTCTTTGATTCTATCATCCCAATATTGCATGTCCATGTTACTATTTCTTAAGCCTCCTAGCCCATGTGTAAAATCATTAAACTAATGCCTAAATCATTCAACAATGCATTTACATATCAATTTGTGTTTCAGGATGACCATAATCTCAACTCTTTTTAGATTTAGTAGGTATCTGTATTGTTACTCATCTGGAAGACGCAGTCTGGAATCATTTTGATGAGTAGCATGCCATTCGTGTCCTAAAAACTCACATATGGAACACTTGCAAATGTACTTCAAGCCTGCCCACATTCATCCCTAACCCATGTATGCACTCAGCAAAAAGAGCTTTGAGATAAACCAATGTAGAGTTGATATGGACTTTTCAGAAGCTTGTTCTAAGTATCAATCAAATTGCTTTGAGAAGGCATGCAATAGGGAAGTCTTATTTATGATAGCTGTCCACCAGGATGGATTTGCTTGGGAATGCTTTCCCTATAGTATGTTTTGAAAGAAGAAATTAAAGGGTTTTTAGAAATAAATCCCATAAAATGTGCTTTGATTTTAGTATGTAGTCACATCGTGTTACTATGTAATAGAATCCAGGCACTGTCATACATTTTTAGGAATGAATCTCTGTGTTCAAATATAGATAATGCTGCCAAGACTTTCAGCACCTCAGGAAGACAGGAGCCTGTTGAATCTGGGCAATTTTAGTGCTTTCCAAGTCAATGTCTCCTCAGAAAATACATCTCTAGTGATCCACCTGGAAACTGAACAGGATATTCCACTAATACTGTACTTGGGATATGGCTACCACCCAAATGAGACTAACTATCATATGAAAGCTCATCTGCCCCTTAAGAAAAACACTGGAGGTAAGATCATTTGCCAAGGACATTTGATTCTGGGCACTCTAGGCTCATCTGCAAACTACATGATCACCCTTAACTCACACTTTCCAATAGAAGCTTAGCACACTCAATATGAGCTCTTAGGCCCAGATCCACAGAGGTACTTAAACTCCTAACTTCCACTGATTCAAATGGAAATTAGGATCCTAAACACCTTTGTGGATCTGGATCTTAATTCTCACATATAGTGCTGTCATCCACATTTTTGACAGATAAGAACAAATATAAATTGTAGAGATGAGCTCAAGCTCAGAAGTTTGGATGTGTAAATGGCAATGAACCTCCTCAAAGACTGAAAGAGTTCCAATCTGTGTCCTGGTTCAGGCCATCTCTAGTAAACACTATGCACAAACAGAAGCAAAGAACTGGTGCTTTGTATAATTAACCTAATAAATCAACCAGAATAAAATCCTATACTGATAGTTGTTCTGATAACTGTTCTGTTATTCTATTTATTTTATTTATTGGCATGTATACAATATATCTGTATATTGCTGAAACAAATGCTTTCTTACATAGCCTGCAACTAAATATTTCTGTTCAAGATAAGTCAAACACATGGGTTCTTAGCCCAGAAGAACTCATTTTTGGAGAAGGGACTTACTATCTCATGATGGAACAAGACATGGAAATGGATTCTACAATCAACCATGATCTAACCATAGCTGTCACTTCCTTTGAATGCCAGTGTGTGTTCTGGGATGAGCTACGGGGCAACTGGAATAGCTACGGGTGCCATGTAAGTAGAGAGAAGTAGAAGAATGTTGTCATGGATCTTTCCTCAATACATTTCAAAGCCACCCTAGATAACAATAACATTTGGTAAAACGAGTGAACATGTTTCTTTGAACTCTTGATAGCACTGTGAAACAAGACCAGTTTGGGATGGGAGAAGGTCATGAAGCTCAGGTTAATCCAATATATAGGAGAACTTAGACACCTTTTCTCTAGGATGTGCTTCTAAGTGAGAAGTGGTTGAAGCATTTTGAATGGATTATGTTTAGTACTATAATACCCACTTCTGCTTAGGTCTTAGAATCACTGTCCTCTACTGGATTTTGTAAGATCTGCTTACATATAACAATGCTTCACGCCTAGCTCAGCTAGCTTTCCTGTTTCTTTAGCTTGGTAAGTAAGTTAGCTGTACTTTGAAGCCAAAAGTTGAGAATGTTGTGAACATGATCGTTCTTTGGCTTTCAGGTAGGTCCAAAAACAACCCCCAGCAGCACCCAGTGTCTCTGCAACCACCTGACCTTCTTTGGGAGCACCTTCTTTGTCACGCCCAACACCATTGATGTCAGCAAAACAGCGGAGCTTTTTGGCACATTTGTGGACAACCCCGTGGTAGTGACAACTGTGGGCTGTATCTTTCTCGTGTATGTGCTGGTGGCTATTTGGGCTAGAAGGAAAGACATTCAGGATGATGCCAAAGTAAGCATTGTGCTAATAGATAGTGTGATAGGAAGTATTTCTCCTCTGTCTGGCCTGCTCTGCTGTGGTCACATTAATGCAGCCACTTAAGACAGAGTGAGCGCTCAGCTCCCTTTGGAGCTGATGCCACTAATTCTCCATAAAGGGATTGTGATCCAGGAGTGATTAAAGAGCTAGCATTGGATTGTGTAATTTTTGTGTAATGTCTTTCTCTGTCATCTTCAGTGTGTTCCCGACAGTATACATGAAGAAGGAGGGAGTCTAAGGTTTTAGTGGTTTGTTTTCATTAAACTTTTACATCAAGAATATAACACAAGACTTGAGTTTATCACTCAGGGTGTCCCCAAATGCTGTTCATGTCTATGTCTCTCTCTAACCTACTTCTAGACATAGCCAAAAAATGGAGAGGGAGTCCTGTGGAAAATACTGACAAAAACAAAACAGTTTTTGTCTAAATATTTCATGGAAAATTTTTGCTTTCTGCAGAAATTTGAATACTGAAAAATTTGGGGGTTTGGCCAGTATATCTCAGCTTTCAAACATTCAGCTTTTCGACAAAAAAAATCAAAATTTCCCATGGAAAGTGGACTTTTTTTTGAAAAAAAATGTAATTACTTCATAAACCTAGTTTTGTATCAAAAAAGAATTTTGACGGAAAATTTTCTACCAGCCCTACCTATTCCCCTTGCCTCCACACTTCCTGCTAGGTATATGCAGTGTCCACAAGATGGCACCATGCCACATTTCCCATCCAGGATACTGGAGAAAGCCCTGCTCCAGGCACTGTTACTATTTTACCATTCATAGTATTCTCCTGGTGGTGTTGTCCTTCTTTCCAGGTGAAGATCACAGTGTTGGAGGATAACGACCCCTTTGCTCAGTATCGTTATCTTGTGACAGTTTTTACAGGGCACCGTCGTGGGGCAGCCACAACCTCCAAGGTACTGATGGAATTACAGATCTGTAGATATCTTCTGAATGTTTAATAGACCATCAACATATAGAGCTCCAGCTTCAGAAACATTTGTCACATCAGGAAATTGACCATGTCATATGTAAGCCTAGCATGTAATGGAGCTAGCAGGCTACCAAAGAGAGCTTTGGCTCCTCCAAGAGAAAGAGCAAGTAATGAAGTGTTTTCTCTTCCCCTCCCTAGGCCTGGGAAGGGGACCTCTGGATCTGGGCGACAGAGGTAACAGCAGCAGTAGGCAGTGCTTGGCTTTGCCACCCACAGTGTGAGGAGGAATGGGGAAGTCCAGAGGATTCACTGGGCACGATTAGATCTGCAGCCTCACTCACTCTGCTGCAAAACAGGCCGAATGAGTGAAGCTCTCCCTACATGCACAACGATGTAAGAGCAGTTGCTCTTATGCTACTCAGCAGCTGTGACAGCTTCCATTACACTCAGTTCATAGGATTTGATAAGGCTGCCTTGACATCCTGCCAACTGTGGGCCACCGCCTGAGCTCCTGACTCAGTTTTCACTAAGTCCCTGTGGGTGCAGCTTGACTTCAGTTGGAATTTGCCAGAACGGAGGCTCAGTAAGGAGTTCAGGATTGGGACCTGTGTCAATACAAAGTATCCATGTACAAGCTATGAATGCAAACAAATGGTGCCAGGCTGTCAATTATCAATACACTCATCGGTATGTCTTTCAGGTGACTCTCACGCTTTACGGCCTTGAAGGAGAGAGTGAACCCCACCACCTGACTGACCCTGACACACTAGTCTTTGAGCGTGGAGGAGTGGATGTTTTCCTGCTCTGTACCCTGTTTCCTCTTGGGGAACTGCAGTGTATCCGACTGTGGCATGATAATTCAGGAGATAGTCCATCCTGGTAAGCAAGGGGAGAGGCTATGAGGAGACAGAAGACTATCCTTTCTGATAACACTTTGCCCTTCTGTTGCACTTGTCAAACATTCATGTATTTATCCACTCCCCACTCTAGGAAGTTGGAATGAGTTATCTCCATTTTGCAGATGGAGAAGCTAAGTCACAGATAGGCTAAGGGTCAGAGTCTGACACCCAAACACTCAGTGAGTTGCACTTCCAGTGACCTGAATTCCATAGCATCTTCCCCATATGAGTTAGTTCTTTATTTTTATGGCGCAGGTATGTGAATCGCGTGCTGCTCCATGACCTGGCTCAGGATCAGAAATGGTATTTCCTCTGTAACTCTTGGCTGGCCATTGATGTTGGAGAGTGTGTCCTAGACAAAGTGTTCCCAGTTGCTACTGAGCAGGACATGAAGCAGTTCAGGTAACTTCTGCCTTGTGTCCCTGTTGGTTAAAGGCAGCAATCCATTTGAAAAAAGAAGGGATGCAAAGAGGGCCTAACCCAAAGCCTGTTAATGTCAATGAGGTCTCAGCCTTGACTTCAATGGACTTTGGACCAGAGCCAGAATGAGGACTGCTTAGCTGCATCTGACTGTTAAAGCGTGGTATTACTGCTCTGAAAACACTGAGGAGAGGGGAGAAAGACAGTTGGAAGTACCCAATACAAACCCCAGCACCAAATCTACTTTACTATGTTTTTTCCCTGACAGACTAATAGAAATTCCTTTTGATATGTTTGGTCCTCACCCTACAATGACAGGGACAGGAGCTACGTTTTAGGCCTCTGCAAAAGGCATTGGTCTCGTGGATTTTGGGGGACGCGGCTATATCCAGTACTAACACGACCATCTCACACAACCCAAACAATGAGAATCCTGTTGAGTGTCATCTCATTATTATTTAAAATCTGTATTGTGGGAGCACTTAGAGGTGTCAGCTAAGGTGGGGCCCCAAACTCATCTCTCTTTCCCCCTCTCCTTTCTAAGCACTTCCTTGCTTCCCCCTCCTTCTTCCCAGAAACCTGTTTTTCATGAAGACTTCCAAGGGTTTCCAGGACGGGCATATCTGGTATTCGATTTTCAACCGCTCCCCACGAAGCACCTTCACGCGAGCCCAGAGAGTGTCATGCTGCTTCTCCCTGCTGCTCTGCACCATGCTGACCAGCATCATGTTCTGGGGTGTGCCGAAGGACCCAGCTGAGCAGAAAATGGACTTAGGTAAGGCTGAGTGACTGCTTGGGCTGGGTAGGGGGGAAGAGGAGACCCAGAGCCAGGAAGCAGTTTCATTGGGGGATCGCTCAGCAACAAGGTTTTTCCACAGGGGAGGGGCTCTAAGTCTGGCATTTTCACTTTGCTCTGGGACTATTTTTACCCTGCCTCTCTGCCTGACGATGGCAGGTAAGATCGAGTTCACGTGGCAGGAGGTGATGATCGGCTTCGAGAGCTCCCTCCTCATGTTCCCCATCAACCTGCTCATCGTGCAGATCTTCAGGAACATACGACCCCAGGTGATCAAGGAGCAGAAGGAGAAGAAACCAGGGAAAAGTGGCCGAGTGTCTCCAAATCTGCCCCCTCCCCCTCAGGCAATCCAGAGCGTCACACTCACCCCTGAGGCTGTGATAAAGGCAAGTCCCTCTGCGCATGAGCTGTTACAGGGAAATGGTTGACAGTACTGATCTGCCCCGAGGGTGTATAAAATACATTGCACTGCCCCCTGCTGGTGGGTGTGCGCATCAGTATGAACTCACTGTTTACTATGTGTGGCAAGAAAGCACTATTTTTGTCCTGTACCAGATGTGCTTCATAATTCCTTAAGTAATAAGCAAAACATTCACTGAGGGGTGTCTCTCTGTTAGAGGTCCTCTTGACTCTGTGGGATGGGATTAAAGAATGAGGGGTACTTAGCTAGGATTGCCATTGTCAGGGTCAAATTCTCCATGTAGGGGACTCTTGCTGATTTCATGTACCTCCCTAGGCAGATATGGAACCTTATGGGTATGTACTGAGGACTAATATCACTGTGTTGTGTGGTAACATCAAAGAAATGGATAACATTTGTTCCCATGATACAACTAACAACACGAGACATATGTGTAGTCATGTTGCTTAATGCACAGCTGAAAGGCACTCCACTCCTGTCATGATGAGCGTGGTATAAGAACCTTTATAGAATAGAATAGACTCCCCAGCCCTGGTGAATTGTATGTATTTTCACATCCTGCAAGCTTATATTGTTGGACTTAAACCTGTCAGATCAGGGCTGTCCCATGGGACTGTCTAACCCTGTGAGAGTCTAAGGCCTTATCCACACGGGGGCAGCACTGTAACTACAGAATCAGTGCAAACCCCCATTGTAGATGTGGTGCACCCACCAGTGAAGCTTACCATGGTTTTAAACTACATTAGTGCAAGTAACCAGAGCCACTAGGTGACTGCCATGCTGTTGCTGCATCTTCCAGGATATTAGGAGAATTGCCAATTCACTGTTTAAAACCCTGAAGACTCCACTACCCTCCTCAGAAACAGACCTTGGAAAATCTACTGACATCAACACACTGTTGGCCTTGGTTGAGGACATCATCTGCCAGCAGAACAGAGCTGGGCAAGAGTTTTATGATGAGAGTAAAAAGAAGGATGATCCTATTATCATCACACTAGGGTCTGTAGATATACAAGGTAAATCGCAAGCTAAGAAAAGCCTCACTGAAATGCCTGTAAGTGAAGCCACCACAATCGCTAGATATGAGGACCACTCTCTCACTTCATTTTGAGTTAAGGACAGTTCAGTGAAAATACTTCGTTTCCTTTGCGGTAGAGTGAATGGTGGCTCTCAGCTGTCCTGCTTTTAAAACCAATGCAGGCTTTTCGGTGTTTACGACGAGTCAGTGTCCATGTATCATCAAGAGCCTCATGTCTCAGTGATTCCATAATCATGTTGTCCTTTCCCTCATCCTTCCTCTCCCTGTGTTGTCCCCTCCTGTTCCCACTCAGGGCTTGATTCTGCCACCTGGGCTCATGTTGAATATTACCTTAGTCTGTAAATTGCCCCAATGATTGCAATCCCAGTTTGCCATTGGCTTTTTCAATAGATTTATGCAGTTACAGACTGCACAGGTAGCCTATGAACAAGGATGTTTGGTCTTGGACTCATCTGTTGAAGTTCTGAGGTCATTGTCATAAAATGTTGTTTGCTAGGTATGAGGAGCATGCTACTGCTACACTGGTTGTATAAGTTATGAAAGGTAGATTATTAGTATTAGCAGTCACCATCGATGTGCATCACCTTCAGAGTAATTCCCCAACCTGAAAATCCTAGGCCCTGATTCTACCACTCTTATTCACACTTTATTTCACAAGCAGCCTCATTTATTTCCCTTTTTCCCCCTCCCCCATTTCCCTGGAGAAAAAACAAGAAGCCCAACTCTGGAGAAAGGAATGAGTGAAAGGCTGAAACACAGTGACTATAACCGCTACTTGTACATGCAACTCCAGCACGTGGAGATGGAGTTGGAATTACTGGGACCTCATAAATTCCAGAAGGCTCAGAGTTATGTCCAAGCTGTTAGACAGGTCCAGCACATGAAAGGCCTCCTGGAAAGCCACCTCTGCTCTTCAGGATCCATCAGTGAGAGGTAACAATCACCCTTGTCATTGGTATACGTAGATGTGGGTCACTGGTTCAAATTCAGCCCAAGCTGGTGGTGACTGAAAGTCATTACCATCTGATGACTCCTTGATAATTGTATAAACACTCTTGGAGGAGCAGTAAGGAAATTTCAATGGAATGATTACTGCATACTAGAGCAGTAGGGGCAACTCATCACTCTTTTGTTTATACCAGTGATTCCCAAGCTGCTTCCTGCAGCTCCCATTGGCCGAGAACAGCGAACCATGGCCACTGGGAGCTGCGATCAGCCGAACCTGCAGACACGGCAGGTAAACAAACCAGCCCGGCCCGCCAGGGGCTTTCCCTGAACAAGCAGCACCCCTAGTTTGGGAACCACTGGTTTATATATTTATACCTCCAAAACTAAATGTTCCAATGTAGTAAAACATTATAGTAAAGAGCTGAGGACAAGCTCTGAGCTCCAAAGTGTTCAAGGGTCTGTAACATAATGGATGTGTGAGAACCTGTTAACAAACAACAGAGACAGAAATGGGTCAGAAAAATCTGATTTTTAAGTAGGAAGTATTCAACAATATAGTGATGTTACTCTTCATGGTCTCTAAGCCCTTTTTTATAGGGGCATCCAACAGCCACAATGTAGTGGTGGGTCTGTCAGCATTTACATTAGAAATCCTATTATTATGGGGTTTTAGAAATAAAGCCCATAAAATGTGCTTTGATCTTTGATCTGTTTCTATCTGTATACCTGTGATTTGTGTACCTGTTTTCGCCACTTCCTGAATACTATTTATATCATTGTATCTGTCAAAATAATTTGAAAATAGTTAATAGTTTTTAAAATCTGACTTTCACATAAGGTGTTCTTATCCCTGTTAAGTCCAGAGTTTGCACCTTATTTTGTTTTATTTGTGGTTTGCTTCTGTCTCACTGGTAAAATGACTTTCTCACGATGGTTGACTCTCCAGGTGCTCCCCCACTCCAAGTTTCTCTGGGGATGGCAAGAAAGGTTCCTCTTTCAAAGGCTTGCCCTGGTGGTTTGTTTTCATTGGCTGGTTCCTCATAGTTGCCACCAGTGCTGTGTCCGGATTCTTCACCATGCTTTACGGGCTACATTATGGCAAGGAGAACTCCATCAAGTGGCTGATCTCCATGGCCATCTCCTTCTTTGAAAGTCTATTCATCACACAGCCCTTAAAAGTAAGGTCACTATCAATACAAAACACTGGCTAGGGAAGGGTTGATCCTGCAGCCCTCTCAGGCACATCACTCCCATTGAGGTGAACTTGAGTTTTACATTCAAAAGGACTGCAGGACAGAGCTCTTAAGCAAGAGATCCTTCCTGCAAGTTAAGGGTTTTGTTACAGTTGAGTTATAATGTCATGTTGATTTCTCTTGGCAGGAATCTTGTTCCCGTTAGCTTCATTTCACCTTATTTTGTCTTATTTTGATAGCTCCCAAGATGATGAAAGTTCCCAGTGGGAAAGGTATGGCCAGAGGCAAAAAACAATCGCATTTAGTGGGATTCACACAGCATCTTGAGGTCCATTCTCCTTCTGATTTCTTGTTCATTGAATTAGCCTGTGTTTATAGAGCAAATTAAAAGGCAAAATTCTCCTCCCCAATCTGCAGTGCATGGATCAGAGACAAGCATTTAAGGCAAGGTCTAGACCTCTCCTCATGCAGAATGTGCAGACTCTGAACAAATAGCTAATGTCTTCCAGGTGTTGGGATTTGCTGCTTTCTTCGCTCTGGTTCTGAAGAAGGTGGAGCATGAAGACGAGGAAAACACTGCTATTGATGGACCTCTGTCTGCACCAGGTAATTGTGTGTCAGATGTAAAACATGTGGGGACTAGTTAATTAATGTGAAATGTCTTATCTGAAACTTTGAAGTGCTTTATTCATGCATATGGTCAGGATGGACAAATGTGACCAACCGCCTATAACCTTCGTCTGCTCCTGATCCCTAGACCAGCTGCTCTAATTTACACCAGCTAATAACAACACAGGCCAGGAATCCCTGGAGTGCCCAGGGGCTCTAGCTCCATAATTTCCCCTGAGCATGTCTCCAACATGCCCTCTAGATTGTAGGGGGGGACAAAGGGGGGGAAGGGAGGCGGCTACATTGGTTCTGTTAGTTAGGGATTCCCCTTTGCTTGAGGAATTCTCAGGTGCTGCATTAGGGCAGCTTTAGGGCCCTTTTGCACGTTTAGAGCATAAAAATCTATTGGAGTACAGAAAAGCTACTGTAGGCACAATGAAAAGGAGAGCATAAAACCTGATCATACGTTTACTTAGGAAGAAACTCTACATTGCACATAACAGGGAGGCCAGAAAAGGAAAAATCTTGGATCAAAAAGAACTGTCTATCCCTATGGGTCTTTCTTCTATATCTCAACTCACACCCCTTTGACCTAGCACTGTTGTGAGATTGCCCTTGTAACTGGATGGGTATAATCCTATTATTTGGGACTCATCTACTTTCAGGACTCTGATGTCAGACCCTTCCTCCCCACCATCACTTGCTCTGTTCCCTCTCAGAAGTGGGAATGAACCATATTCTCATTCTTAGTAGTAGTAGACCAAGAACTGTGAATGGGTCCTGCTTCTATGGCTGATTGCTATTGCCTCTCGCACTCCCACCTGCATGCTGCGAACTTCAGCAACTGTGTTACAGTTTCAATATCCAAGGAACAGAATTCAGAAGACGGGAATAATATTTAGCAGACTAGCTGAAAACTTAAGAACTAAAATAATGGAGTAGGATTTCAGAGAGATTCAAATATGAAGAAACCAATTTAAATTATTCAACTCTCATCCAAAATATAAAAAACAAAATTGCATATGGAAGAAAGAATGCACACAGTTTTCCATTCCTGAACACAATGCAATTTACATTAGTGGTGTGCTAACTTCCCAATGTTTATATCATGGGTTGTTTTGCAACAAACTCTACAACAACTCCACAACTTAATGAAAAAGCATAGTGTGATATGCTGCACTTTTCACTAGATTTTGTAAACCCAGGCCTGCAAAAATATCAATAAAACCCAGCTTCTATCTTAAACAAATTCCCTCCATGTTCTTCTTTGCCATTATATGTAACTCCTTAGTTTACTATTGGTTTCACTTCTCAACTGTTGTTCTACTCAAGATGGAACTAATGTGCTACAGCTCTCATAATGCAACTGGTGCCTCATGTGGCCTTACTACACTTTATTTAAATAGTGTGTATAAATAAAATGTATTGTAGTCAATGGGGAGTTCCATTGTCCAGTGTGCAAGTACTGCCTTAATACTACAACTCGTTACCACAGTTCTCAGGCTTCTGACAGGCACCTCCTACTGAGCAGGCCCTGAAGAGTCCTTAGGGCACTTCCATCTGCCTAAGTAGGAGGCCCAGTGACACAAGTTGGGTTACATAGTCTCTTTGTGTTGATGGGGATGGGGCTCTTGGCTCTCACTCCCCTAGTTCCTTTGGCTACTCTCAGATTCTCTAATCTCAAAAGGGGACAAGGGCTTGGGGCTTGCTGGACCTATCTTACCCAGCTAATACACCACGGTCGCTATCTCCTTGTAAGCATGGGGCGGGGGCAGAGGGGAGGCTGGTAAATGACCTTCCCAAGGGCAGATCCCCCCAAAAGCTTCCAGGAGTCTCCTCTGTGAGCATAGAACCACCTTGGACTCTCTCCTAGAGCTGTTCTGCTACTGCTGGGAACTTCCCATTTTTAAGACCTTATTCCACATGACTGACAAAGGCTGAGGGGCAAAGCCAGCCTTCCCCAAGGCAACTCTTTAACCCCTTCCATCACTGAACAGGGTTTATATACCCCATCACACTCCCTCCCCAATATATCACAAGAAAGACATCCCAGTAAGGAGTTGTGGACCTCCCATACTGGTAGAATGAAGGAAATGGTGCTATTCCCCAGAGAGAGGGGCTTTGTGTTTGATTTGCTATTTTCTTTCAGCCTGATCTTAAGAGGCCAGCAAGTTCTAGGTCTGCTTTAATTTATTCACCAAGTGGAGAAGGGGGGTTCAGTCGGTAGAGGAAGCAGTTTTCACCTGGAAAATTGCCTTTTGCCGTAGCAATTGCACCAACCCTCTTACAATTTCCGGAACTGGACTGGACGTCTGCCAGGCTTCCCTGTATCTTTCTGAAGTGTAAATCCTGCTGCCTCTGATCAGCCCTGCAAGCCGTGCGCAGGTCATTCTCCATTGTGTTGGGATCTATTTTTATCTTTCTCTTCATCTGAATCTTCTTTTTCCCCTTCTCACAACCCAGATGGGTGTTAAATCATTTATGGTACTTAATATTTGTAGTCCGTTTGAGCTAAAATCCTCGGTTCCTTGTCCTAGCTAGTCGGTAAGTTTCCATTATTTTCCATTTTCTGGGTGTTCTCCCTTTGCTGCTAGGCTTAGTTATACATGTATAAATATACCGTGTAAATGTCTGCATGTATGTACCGTATGTACATACGCTCTTGACCACAGTGTGGGGCAGGGCCTCGGTGGGTGGAAATTGTCTTGGCTCAGTGAACTCTGATGGAACTATGACAATTTACACCAGCTGAGGGTCTCTCCCATGGCTTTATCATTTACTGCTGTGTGAGATGGGTGCTGGGGGACACCGCTCTCCTGGCAGTTCGCAGAGGCACTGCGGGAGTGCACACAGGGACTGCAATGGCAGAATCTGCTGCCCTGTGCTGAAATGGGCTGGGACCAAGGCCCCAACCTTCCCAGCTGTCTTTGAAGCCTGTGGTCCTGCTGCTAACCCCTGTCCCATTGTACTAACTGCACAGGACACAAAGACTGGGGACATGCTGCCTACCCCCTACCTCTGTGGGCAGGCGTGGGCTGGTAGACAGAGCCATTTCCTTTCTGGCCCTTCTCTCTCCCCTCTCCCTTTGTTCCTATTTGTCATTTCTTATTTTTATCTATTTTTTTCTTTTTTGCTCTTCTGCATGTTTTTTGCTGACTTTTCTCACTCAGCAGAAGGCTTCATGCTGCTGGGCATTGGATCTATTGGGGTGGGGCATCCTTTGGAGCCACCCCAGGCTGGGCTGAGAGCAGTGGGAGCAGAGAAGACAAGCCTGGACTGTTGGCCCTGTGTTTATAAGCTGCCCCCACCCAGCCATCTACATAAGGGACACAGTGGGAGCGTGAATGGAAAGTCAGCAACTTTCAGACTGGTCACTTTACCTGAAGAAATAGCAGCATATGGATCTGGTAGTTTCCCCCCAGCACTGATCCTTTCCTCAGCCCTTCACCTCCATTGTCCTTTGAACTAGTCTGTTGCCCCAGCCCAGGGTTAGTCTCCCCCACCCCGGATGAGAAACCCTGTATAACTAGAAATGTTTCCCTGAAATGGCTGGGGTCCCCTAGAAATAAAAAGTAGGGCTTGGAGGAGCTACTGACATGTTGGCTTTTATCGCTCTTGCACACAGGCGACTCAAACCCTCTATTTGGAGCTCGAAGGGATAGCAGAAGCAACATCTACCAGCCACCCCCTGCCACAGACATTCAGAGAATGAAGAACAATCACATCAAGGAGCAGAAAGCGTTTGCCTTAATCAGAGAAATACTGGGTCTGCAATGTGCCCACAGATGATCTTCTTGTTTTAGTGACAAAGCTCTTTCATGTGTTTGCAAATCAGTGCTAATATTATCCTGCTGGACTCCTTGGGTGGGGAAGGGAGAGCTTTACACAGGCATAGCTATTGGATATATGGATTGTAAATAGTGCATTCAGAGGGTGAAAGCGATAATGGGGTAATAGCTGGCAATGCCAGTGGGGCTAAAGGTGGGTTTTCTGAGGAAGGGGCGAACACAGCTTGCTTGTATTTTAAGAGAACAGGCCAGAGGAGTGTGAGAGTTTATGAAGAAGGCAGAGGGAGAAGATGAAGGAAGTTAGTAGCTGGGAGAAGGTGGGTTTGCTCCTTCCTGTGAGCAAGAATTACTCATAGTTACTATCCTAGGCTCCATTCTTGCTCCCTCTGAAGGCAAAGGAAAAAAAATTGCCTTGACTTCACTGAGAGCATCTTTGAGCTTCAGGTCCTTTTTATAGCCTGAGTTACTGCTGGTGCCTGTTCTTTTCTTGAACCCTACTCAGATTCTGACTGATGTGACGTGGGAAAGACACAACAGTCTAAGCCAACCCATGTAAATTCAGCACTGATCTGATATAATCCAGAGAGAGAAATTTTGCTAGACATCTTCTTAGCCTAATACTAAGTGATAGCAATAATTGTCATGTTGTTCTGTACTAGACAAACGATATCAATTCTAACCTAAAAGCATATTTGCTGTTCTTTCCAGCCTACCTGGGATTTTTATGGATGCTACTGTTGGTTGCCTATGGACAAAGAGATCCCAATTCCTACTACCTGAACAAACACATTGAAAGCAGCTTTACGAATGGGTTTCGGGATATCTACTCTTATCAGGACTTCTTCACATGGGCAAGAACTACCTTAGTCAACAAGTTATATGGCTCATATCAAGGTGCAGAGTTCTGAGTGGATTTCACATTGTTTGACCTGGCATTCAAAACTCTGACTTTTGTGCATGCCCCCAACTTGTCCATGTGTATTGGGCTTCTGGGGAGGGACATTAGGGTGCAAGTCTGGTGCCCTGATAAATTACACAAGTTAGTATCATCCAGTACATTACCCTGTCAGCTGATCAATATTTGCATAGCTGAACGGATACAACTCAGACTGTGCATTTAAACACAATGGGCCAAATTCATCTCTGGTGTAACTCCATGGAAGTCAGTAGAATGGCCCCAAGTTGATTTTGTCCTGATACTTTAATTAACTTTTTTATGTAATGTACAAGATCTGTGTCTTACTGTAACACTACATAATCTGTGTCTAGTGTTGTACTAAAATATATGCCTGATGGTTTTTCCATGAGCTTTTGTCATTTAAAATAAGGCCAAACAGCTAGATGGCGGCAGTGATACTACCGGCTTTTCCCCCAGATCTGTGCTCATGGCTTAGGCCACCAATGAATACAAGTATTGGGGTTCTCATCCTGTTCCCCATCAGGGAAAATCCCAGAACATACATTCAGCCCATTTTTGGTGCTCCGAAGTGTCTCTGTGCTATTGAAGTGCATTGGCAGACTTGTGTGTAGGGTAATTTTGATACAATAGACCAAGACTCATGAGTTCTAGGTTCTATTCCTGGCTCTTGCCTATGGGGTGACCTTAGACAAGTTGCTTCCCCTCTCTGACCCTCAGCTTCCTCAGCTCTATAATGGGGATAATGATACTGACTGCTTGTGAAATACTTTGACATCTGTGGATGAAAAGCTCTGTATAAGAATTAGCTCTTATTATTACATTAAGCCTAACTCAAACCAAGACAATTAATCCTTTCTTTTCTTGAGGATTAAATTCACATTGGTTTTATTTTATTTAAGAAACAGAATCAAATAATAAACAAGACAAAACAAATCTTTCAGCGAGGAATAAATGGGAGTTGAGACTATGGTGATTATTGAGCCTGCCATAATGTCAACACTGACTCTTTTACATAACTCTTTTAGGCTTCATTACAGATGGCAACTCCAAGTTGGTAGGCAGTGCCCGAATTCGTCAAGTGAGAGTGAAGGGGAACACCTGCCCGATAGCTCCCAAACTGCAAGGCTCGGTCAAAGAATGCCATGCTATGTATTCTCCACAAGCAGAAGACACATCAGACTATGGGGAACACTGGAATATCTCAGCCTTCGATAACTCCTCTGAGTTGACTTCTGCATGGAAATATCAGAGCCAGTCCAAACTTAGAGGGCATCCAGTGTGGGGCAAACTTGCCATCTATAGGGGAGGAGGATATGTGGTTCACTTGGGAACTGATCCAAAGAATGCAACCAGGTAGCATTTTTATTGTATTTGGGTTTTGCTACTGTTGTGATTTTGATTTGATTCATGTTTTATGTCTATTGTCACCATGTGTTACATTAGGTATTAACCAAAATCTAATCCAGGATTATAACCTGATTTCCTAAGATTAGAACTAGGTGCATGCACATGGATTCCAGATTTACACAAGCAATTACTAAATAATCAAAAAAATTAGAGCTGGAAAAGACCTAGTACTTCCTCCCAGTCAGTGCAACGTTACTCCCTCTTCCGCACACTCCAGCATTTGGTTTAGTCTACTTTTCAATGTCTAAAGCAATAGGTTTTCTACCTCTTCCCTTGACAGATCATTGCATAGTTTAACTGGATGCCTTTGTTAGGAAATATTTCAGCCTTATCTTTCAGCCTAATCTTCCCCTGCTCATGTTCATCTTAGTGAGATCTTCTTGGTCAATCCTGTGCTTTTCAGTTCCCTCCTCAGTGTTTATGCTCTTCAGATGATTGCAAACAATCATTATGTCCACCCTCTAGCCATGGTTAGAGATGGAGTGAATTATCCATTACAGGAAACAATCTACAGTACTGTGTTTGTGAATAACAACAGAGATTGCTTCTAGTGAAATAACACAAAATGGAGGCCTTGGGACCCAAGGCTTGGAGACAAGTTGGCAGATAAGGGCCCTGTGTATTACCAACAGGAAATAGTGTCCACCAGTGTTGGAAACCCACATGTACCTATTTGCCTACAGGTAAATTAGATGTTGTTGGAGATAGCTGCATAGGAACCTAGCTTTTGCCTTGCCAGGCTGGGTAACTGATCCAGCCAGTATCTTGGCTTCAGCCAAACTTGAAGCTTCATAGGAGAGTAAAAACACTAGACTAATTGTGCAGTGTAGTCCATAGAGGGACAGAGAAATTCCTCCCTGTTTGGACTTACACATCAGGTGTCCTTTGAAAGTCCCTGCCTCTTGTTCCCACTTTCTGTATGTAGTTTACAAATACTTCTACTCCTCATGTAACACCACACACCTCTAATATGAGTCAAAAGTGATTAGTCACTCTCTCTTTTGTGCACTCTTTGGCAGAATTCTCCAATATCTCTTCAACAACGTCTGGCTGGACACCTTCACAAGAGCAGTGTTTGTTGAATTTACAGTCTACAATGCCAATGTGAACCTGTTCTGTATTATAAGCCTGATGTTTGAAACAAACGCATTAGGTAAGAGCCCACTTTCAATTCTAGCACTTTCAGCTCTTGCATTGCAGTACACAACAAGGAACAGACTCAGGGAGGAATTTTCAAAAGAGCAGAGAGCTGAACACAGCTTTATTTTTTCAGGGGCCTTCTTCACGCATGCAGAACTGCAGAGCATCCGGCTCTACCCCTACACAGATGGTCTGCACATCTTTGTTGTTGCAGCAGAAGTGATTTATTTCCTATTTGTCATCTACTACATGGTAGCACAGGTAAGACCCAGAAGAAGCTTCAGTTGCCATGTGTCACTAGATCCGATTCTGATCTCAACGACAAGGGTTTTACATCAGTGAAATTCAAACCACTTCATTGGTGTTGCTCCTGACATAGGTGCTGGAAGTAGGCATGCTGGGGGTGCAGTAGTACCCCCTGGCTTGACGTGGTTTCCATTATATACAGGGTTTACAGTTTGGCTGAATGGCTCTCAGCACCCCCACTATACAAATTGTTTCAGGACCCCTGTCAGTGTGAGGTCTGAATCAGATCCTGCACCTTTAATAAATAAAGGAAAGGGGGGATTTCACTTGACTGGAGTGCATGCTGAGAAGGAGGTAACCAGAGAACAGCACAAGAACTGGTTGAGCAGATGTGCAGGGGTCTCTTCTTGTGCAGAGGGGACCATCTGAATCCCAAATGTTGGACTGAACTGTTTGTAGCTCCAGGCGGAGCTGGGGTCTGGATCAGCAGCCTTAGCAGAAATGAATGGAATCAAAGTTTGTTAGAGTAACATGGCAGTGATATATTTGATTTACCCTGCTCACTTTATACAGTCATATTGCCAAGATTCTTGCCAAGGGCTGTTGGAACTGAAACTCCTGTTTTCACAGGGAAAGCTCATGAGGGCTCTGAAATGGAGGTATTTCCACAGCAAGTGGAATCTGCTAGAGCTGGCCATTATACTGATTAGCTGGAGCACCCTATCAGTGTTTGTGAAGAGGACAATCCTGGGGGCACGTGATATCAGCTACTATCAGCATCACAAGGATGAGTAAATGTTCCATGACTCCGCCTTTCTCTGCTTTAGCTTGAACTTCCCTTGTTTTCCCAGCACCTCTGCTGCCTGAGATATATGCTCTCCAGAGATAGCTACATTTCACTGGTAGATGAAGTGAATCTGTATGTCTGTATTATGTAATCCGTGTAAGGATTTTAGGACTTGGATTTATGTCAGTGACAGAAATTAAAGCTACCTCACCTGGGGAAACGTTAAAGGACAGCAGGCATTAGCACCACCTCCCCTAACATGGTGTATATGGAACTGATGGGCCTTGCTGGTGCAGGCCATATATTAGTATCATCTGCCTTTCCCTCATCTCACTGCAGCCACCCTGGGTAGGTACATGGCTACTGTTTAAGAGCTCAGAGCAAAGCCAGACACAGCAATATCCTAGGACAGAAATTAATAACAAACCAGTCACAACAGAGAAGAATTCAACAGGCCCATGCAGATTTTAGACACCTTTGTGGTATGCTCTGTTGCAAAACAGAGTAATAAACATAACGAATGTGCAGCTCCTTTAAGCAGCAAAACACAAACATAAGTGGCTTCTCTCAAAGCCAAGTTATTGTAGGATGGCTTACTTCAGCCAAGAATGCCCCCATAACCCATCCTGCTCCAGCCCTATTGCTAGAAACCCCTCCCCCTTTCACTGTTAGATTTATTACCCAACTTCCTGCAGCACATTCTTCTTATAGAATTTACAGGGTATTAGTTATTTCTCCACAGCTGGCCCAGCCCTGCTATCCTGCAGACCTAGGAGGAAACTGGGGTCCTCTTCAGAGCAAGATAGTAAATGCCATCCCTCTCAATCTCCAGAAAGGGCCTATACACCCCATTACAATACCCAACAGTAAACTAAGCATTTGCATTAGGTACCTGTTACTCCGGGATTTGGTGAGTATCTGGCCTGACTGAGTATTAGAAGCACTCAAGCTTTAGTCTATACTGCAGATAGGCCAGCCAACTCAGATGTAAAGCATCACCATGCACAAGAGACTCTTGTGTGAGGATGGGATGGGAGGGGAGTTAGGAGCAACACGTTAGTAAGAACCTGAATTAACTTTGCAGTGAAGACAAACCCTGACTCACCAGTGCTACCAGCATACTCATTAATCACAGTCCACAGAAATGTTCTGAAAGTTTTTCATGCATTGTTTATTAATCTTCTTTTCTCATAGGTGTGTAAGTTTCAATGAAACAGCAACAGCTGATGCAGCTCTTGGCTACCTAATTGCTTTCCTGGTGCTTCTCTCTACTGTGAAATTGTGGCATCTCTTGAGGCTCAACCCTAAACTAAACATGATCACCTCCACCTTGAGGAGGGCTTGGGGTGACATCTCTGGATTCATCACTGTTATTTTAATCATGTTCCTTGCCTATTCCATTGCTGTGAGTATCTTTGTGGTTCCTGTTTACAATCTGCTAGCTGCAGATAAAATGAATAATTTCTGAATAGTGAAAACAATGTGGCTTATACATGTAAAATTAAATAAAACTGTCCACCTAGATCTTAGTTTGATGGCTGCAATATGCTGCAGAAGGATCCGCTCTCCAGCATATATGAGTGGCAAGTTAAAATATCCACTTGTCTGCCCTTTTGCAAACTAAAATGAAGTTCAATAAACAAACAAGATGATAATACAGATTTCCTGTGCATGGTGTATATGTGTCAAAGAGCAGAGTACAAAAATATACTTAGTGG
Organism: Dermochelys coriacea; assembly: GCF_009764565.3. Classification (NCBI taxonomy): domain Eukaryota; kingdom Metazoa; phylum Chordata; order Testudines; family Dermochelyidae; genus Dermochelys; species Dermochelys coriacea. The sequence goes on along the minus strand of NC_050079.1, from coordinate 33,155,490 downwards.
AAAGATCTTACAGGACAACCAAACAGAGGAGAGTGATTGACTGACAGCACCAGATATGATATGGTCTGGAACATGTAAAACAAACATAGAGAAGATTTTTTGGATTTCTGCCCATTGCTGGTTATACAGGAATAAAGTTCATTATTGTGTAAATATACTAGTTTATTCAGTCAGGTTAATGAATTACAGCACTGTAACTATTTATGTGTATTTATTTTATTTGAAACACTGTATGTACATTACCATGTAGTGAGCATGTGGGATATAGAACAAATATGTTCAATCTATCACTGAAAAGATTAGGTAGTAATTAGAACTTTTCCAAAATAGCAATAAATCAGATCAAAACAGTAATCTCAAAGAAGGATAAAGCACTGAACTGGAACTCGGACCAGGGTTCAATTCCCAGCTCTGCCACGGACTTCCTGTGTGGCCTTGGCCAAGTTAGCTAATCCCTCTGTGCCTCAGTTCCTCATCTGTAGACTGGAGATAACAGGTCCAGTTTCTCTCTCTTGTCTACTTACATTGTAAATTCTTTAAACTGAGACCCCCTTTTACTAAGTGTGTGAACACCCAGCACTGTAGGGTCCAGTGTAGGTTGGGTACTATTGTAAAATAAATAAATCTCCTGCAACCCAAACCACTATTTGCATCTTCCCTTACATTATTCTCTATTTATATTACAGTAGCATCCAAAATGCACTCGGTACTATACAGGCACAGGAAGATGTGGTCCTTACCCCCTAAGAGTTTGCAATCTTTGTTCATTTACAAATAAATTAATTGGAGAGACATAACTAAACAGTATTCTTCACTTCCTTCCCTACAGTGCTCTTTAGTATTGCTGTGTATTAAACACCACAGAGGTAACTGCATTTCAGGGATAGGTGAAGAGATTTATGTATATAGTTTGTAGAATACTTTCTAGATCTTTCAAGAAGAAAGGCACCATTGATCTGATATTGAGAAGTGCTGAGCACCCACAAGGCCACTTGAAGCTAATAGGAGCTGCAGGTGCTCAGCATCACTGATAAATCAGGTTACGTATGGATGCAAGATATTTTATTGTGGTTATGGCTATCCACCACGTGCTTCCTTGCTGCTGAACTAAACCCAAAAAGCTGGTTCCCACATTGTCTCCCCTACAAACACTCCTGTTATTGACATACAGAAAATCAAGAACTGAGTAAGATGACTTGTTTGATGGGCCCATTAGTTTGCATGTGCATCATGACCCAAGTCCCAATCATGAAGGAGAAGTAACTCTCAGATCCTAGGTTATTGCCTGCTCCATGTAACTTTGATGTCAGACCAGGACAACTTTCTGTGAACATAAAAGTTGTGAACTAAATGGACAACAAACCCGTGTGATTATGACGCAAGATCTGCCTTCTTTCCTTTGCAGACAAATTTGATATTTGGCTGGAAGCTGAACTCTTACAAAACCCTCTTTGATTCAGCAGAGACAATGGTCAGTCTTCAGCTGGGAATCTTCAACTATGAGGAGGTACCAGATCTACCCTTCAGAGACTTATTATTAATTACTTATATTGTGGTAGCACCTAGGACAGTGGTGGGCAACCTGTGGCCGTGCTGCTTCCCGCAGCTCCCATTGGCTGGGAACGGCGAACCACAGCCACTGGGAGCTGTGGGTAGCTGAGCAAATGTAAACAAACTGTCTGGCGGCCTGCCAGCGGATTACCCTGACAGGCCACATGCAGCCTGTGGGCCGCAGGTTGCCCATCACTGACCTAGGACAACGATCATCTTTTGTACAAACACAGCACAAAAAAATATAGTTCCTGTCCCACAGAGCTGTCAGTCTAACTAAGTTGTTTTTATTTGCAGACAAATAAAATGAAAAACCGAAACACAAAATCATGTTATGGTTTTCTATACTTAGGGCTCAATCCAGCTCCAATTCAAGTCAACAAGAGTCTCTCCATTGAGTTGAATGGGAGGAGGATCAGGACTATAAAGAGCAGCCATGTGGTTTCAAAGTGATTTATTTTAAATTAAAGAAAATGAAACATGAAAGAAAAAAAGTACAGTAAAGGCTCCAGGAGGGAGAGCACAGTGTGTGTCTTGTCTGTAACATGCTACATTTGCTCTGCTCCGCAAAATGACAGCAGCCACTGCAGACAGCAGACTTCTAGAAATGTACAAGTGTAAAAACAGAAAAACCTAACCTCCTAAAAGGTTGCATTTAAAAAAAAACACTTTAAATATTAATTTTAATACATATTCATAAAAGTAGACCTGAACCCAAATCAGACCGCAGCAGTCCCAGAATCTGGGGAAGTAAGGGTACAAAAAGCCAGATCAGAATTTTACAGCAGCACCCATGATAATTATTATTTCTATCCTCACCAAAATGTGTGGTGGTAGGTGCTTATCCCTGTCCAACAGAGATTACAAGTTAGCTGAGGCACAACCTAACAAGGGGAAAACAAGACAATAGTGAGGAGCTGGAACGGGATCGGGAAATAGCAATAAGAATACACAGTTTCTCTATGAAAGCAGTAAACAGTTTAGTGGAGTCAAGAGAGTGACTCTGGTTTTTTAATGACTAAGTGAATGTCTTATGTGGCTAATATCCTGTAGAAATTTCAGCAGCAGTGGGGTTTCTTATAAACAACAGATGATTTCATTTGTGAAGAAAAAGTGCCAGCTCTGCAATGTATTCACAACTGCAGAAAAGCAGATAAATAACTCAGCGGGTCATGATGAAACTATTTTGAGAAATTAATACAGCTACATTTGAATGTTTTCCCTTTCTAGAAGAAACTCAAAGAAAAAACATTGTTCATGACAATCTCAAGTTCTGACCTGCTGAACTCAAATCCGAGTATTACAGATGCAGTAAAGGAAGAAGAGCTTAATGCTCTAAGCAAACAGGGAGACTTTAGATTAGTGTTAGACGAGTCTGATTTTAAAAGCTCAACTGCCTGCTTTATATCTGGGAGCACTTTCTCATCAAGCCACGAAAGAGAGACTAGGGTGCAATATATTTCCTACCCTCTTCTCCATTTCATTTAAACCCTCTTGAACCCTTCACTAAGAAATGTACTCAGGTTTTAAATAGCCACCTTCCCTGCTAGCCAATACAAAATTATTGTATGGTTCATCTAGACAACAGACATTACTATCAATAGTCTAGATGCACCCCTGAAACAGAGACCAACCATCCTCTTGGGGAAGCTACATACATACAACTTCTGCTCTCCAAGGGGAGTTGTGTTTGCAGAATAAGAGGCAAATGTAATGTCTGGATTTTTAATAAAGTTTTATTTATTCAAGAAAAATTCTTCCATATTACAGCTTTTTTAGCCAATTCTTTTGTGGATTAAATTAGTTCCTCTTTATCATCTTTCATCATACGTGGGCTTCTCTTTATTTGGTACTGAAGGTTACCTTGTAGTCATATTATAGCTTTAAAACTTGTTTGTGTGCTGCTAATCTCTGTGACTCTTCACCTTTGACATAGTTATCTTGTGCATGCCATCCTGTCCTTGTATGAAACATTTGTCAATCAATAAATATTTGCACAAGCCTGCAAACAGTTACTACCATGTGTTATATTTGCCACTGTGAGAAATCTCATTGAAGCATTGTAAGCATGAATCCCAGTAGTAAATGTTTGCAGATGTCCCTCAGCCTAAAAAGAAAAAAAAAAGTCTCTTTCACATAGGGAAACACATTTTCAAAAGGAGTTAAACTTGTGGATACAGTCATTTATAACAATACATGCAAAAGCCCATGCTTTTCTTGTGCATTTTTGTGGACTATTTGAAAAACTAGTCCAGCAGGAGACTGGATGGTTAAGAGGACTGGCAATGAGCTAGAAAGGTGTTTCACATCTTGGTCCTAGGTTCAAATCCCACCCAAATTGCTACATATGAAAAATTGTTGCTAACTGACTCCTATTTTGTAGTTCTGATTAAATGAGTTTGGTGGGTCTCACTACAGGCTTGGTTTGACAAGTGTCCACATCACCATAATTAACCTCAGCAAAGAGGCCCATGACTGAATACATATGGAGGCTGACCTGTCCTTTCACTGCAGGAGCCGACTCAGGAATGCATGGTGAAGCTTGCACTGCCTGTGCTATTTTGTTCTAGGCCAGTGGTTCCCAAACTTGTTCCGCCACTTGTGCAAGGAAAGCCCCTGCTGGGCCAGGCCGGTTTGTTTACCTGCCGCGTCCGCAGGTTCGGCCGATTGCGGCTCCCGGTGGCCGGGGTTCACTGCTCCAGGCCAATGGGACCTGCTGGAAGTGGCGTGGGCCAAGGGACTTACTGGCTGCCGCTTCCAACAGCTCCCATTGCCCTGGAGCAGTGAACCGCGGCCACTGGGAGCCACGATTGGCCAAACCTGCAGACACTGCAGGTAAACAAACCGGCCCGGCCCGGCCCGGCCCGGCCCGGCCCGCCAGGGGCTTTCCCTGCACAAGAGGTGGAACAAGTTTGGGAACCACTGTTCTAGGCATAAGCAGAAGCCTTTGGTCTCCAAGTCTGTCAAACTGACACCTTCATGATCACTAAATTCACACACAAACATTTAAAAAATAAAAGAAAGCATGGCCCATAATACATATGGATGCATCACATGCATAAAAGCATGTTGCATCAACTCTGATGTATAGTGCATCATGGCATGAAAATCACACCTGGAGAGAGAAGATACATATTGTATATTCTATCAACAACTTGGATGCCTTCTTCAGGGTTTTAAATTGACCCTGCTTCCAACCTTTTTCTGCTATAATAAAAAACATAATGCCTTATTTTATTTATTCTCTAGGTCTTGGACTATAATCCAATTTTGGGCTCCTTTTTAATTGGATCCTGTATCATTTTCATGACATTTGTGGTGCTCAATCTGTTCATTTCAGTGATTCTGGTTGCTTTTAGTGAGGAACAGAAACATTATCAGGTATGTTCAGCTAAACTGTTTTATTATTTAATATTTACATTACAGTAGCACACAGAGGATTTAATCTGGATTTGAATATCATACTGTGCTAGGCCCTGTACAAACACTGATGAGGACACAGTCCCTGCTTTTAAGAGCTCACAATCTACTCCAATTAAACACATTTTAGCTTTTATAAAGGTTTTTTCAACTCACAGAACTAAATTTTCTAAGTCAGCCTAAATTTTATTAATAGAAATATATACACTCTCAAAACAACTTGTGCACACAAGTCAGGTAAGCATCTAGCTACTTACTTTTTGTGCATTAATCTTAGTTGTATCTGTAATTTCTATTATATGCACCCACACCAAATCCAGCATAAAATTTAGGTTGAAATCCACTGAAGTCCATGGCAAAGCTTCCTTTTAAGATATTCACAAAAAAGAAAAGTAGTACTTGTGGCACCTTAGAGACTTACAAATTTATTTGAGCATAAGCTTTCGTGAGCTACAGCTCACTTCATCACGAAAGCTTATGTTCAAATAAATTTGTTAGTCTCGAAGGTGCCACAAGTACTCCTTTTCTTTTTTGTGAATACAGACTAACACGGCTACTACTCTGAAACCTGTTTTAAGATATTGACACTGTGATATGAAATCCTCTTTGATACTATACATGAAGCCCTTGATAAATCTGTTGTATTGTATATAAAACCAAGGGAATGGAAAACAACAGATTGTTAATGTAAACACTAGATGCAAGTATGCAACGTCCACTCATTTTACTAGGAGTTATAGGCATGTATCTGTGGGAACTGTCTGGTGTATAGCTAGCTGATGCATTTCTGACCTCACTGAAGTCAATGGCAAAACTCCCATAGACTCGAGTGGAGCCAGATTTTCACCTAGCATGTTGCAACACGCTGAGGGTTTTTTTTTTTTTTGAAGTGATGGTGATATTCTGCCTCATCCACCTGAATCCATGTCTGTTCTACCTACAGTATTTATATTCTCTATGTGTAATCTTGGCCCAATTGAAGCCAATGGTAGTTTGCCATTTACATCAATGGAGCCAGGACTTCACTCCATTTGTTTAAACTAACAATCCATACACAGCTGCAGCAGCATGGGGCTTTATTTTGTCATTTTTTTAGGCTTCAGAAGAGGAAGAGATTGTTGATCTAATGCTGATGAAAATTTTCAGTTTCCTTGGGATTAAATACAAAAAGGAAGAGAAGCCGACCAATGTTGAGCAACTGAAAGAAGCTGCTAGCACCTGACAACCATAATGACCAATTGCTTTCTGTAAAGTCTTTCCCTTTATCCATTTTAAACTACAGCTGCTGAGGCTGGACTTAGATATTATGGCTCCTATGTGTAAAGTGGTGTCATCTGTAGAGCTGTGACATAAACAGGAATACGTTCAATAATAAAATCTTATGTTGTATTATGTTATGGGATATTATCTGTGAACTAGTAGTAAACAAATCTAGAATAATGTGTCCAATTATGTATATCGTCTTATAATTTCTGTAAATTTACTGTCATGTATTTAATAAATGCTAAGTGTTCACTGCAAAGTTTATCTAAATTATTTGATCATAAAATCACCAAGAGATAGTGTCCTACTTTTCCAGTCTGTGATTTGTTTCAGAGTAGCAGCAAAAAGAAAAGGAATGCCTTGTTAGTCTCTAAGGTGCCACAAGTACTCCTTTTCTTTTTGCAGTCTGTGATTTAAATGTCTTAGAAGGAATATGCATTTAAAATTCAACATCTCTCTTTGCATATTCAACATGGGCCATATCATCACAACAACCAGGTCATCCAGGGTAGTACTAAGGTCTCCTTTCCTGGAGCCATTACAGCTTGAGGACCAACAGAGATCTTTCAAGAGACAAGGTGGGTGAAGTAATATCGTTTATTAGATAAGTATCTGTTGATCCAGTAAAAGATAGCACTTCCCACCTTGTCTCTCTAATATCCTGGGACCAACAGGACTACTACAACACTGCATACAACACAGATCTTTATTTTTCTTGGGAAGTGGGGTACTTAAGGATCATCAGACTTAACGGCCTTACAACTTGTGGACAATAGCTTCAGCCCGAGTCATTATCTTACCGACTATCACTGTATCCCCACTGACTAAGGCTGTGTTTACACTGCCACTTTCAGTGCTAAAACGTTAGTCGTTCAGGGATGTGAAAAAACACACCCCTGAGCGACAAAGGTTTTAGCGCTGAAAACCGCCATGAGCCGCGCTTTAGAAAGCGCTTTATTACCAGGAGTTGCGCTCTCGGCGATAAAGCTACCACCCCTCGGCTCTACTCATGTCACATCACAGAAACACACCCCTTCCCCCTTATATGTTATGAGTAACAAGTAACATCAGAGTCTGTAAAAAGTATGGTAAGTAAGGAATAGCACTTGACATGGGGTATAGTTGCTATGAGTTAACCACACACCTCAGGTGTACAGGGAGGCACAAAGGCCAGCTCCTGAGAAGAGCAGTTAGGCCTGGTTTACACTAGGAAATTAGGTCAGTATAACTTTGTTGCTCAGGGGTGTGAAAAATCCACAGCCTTGAGCGAGGCAGTTAAACCAACCTAACTTCTGGTGTAGACAACGCTAGGTCGATAGGAGAATTCACCTATCAACCTAGCTACTGCCTCTCGGGAAGGTGGATTACCTACACGAACAGGAGAATCCCTCCCGTTGGTGTAGACAGAGTCTTTACTGAGGGCTTGGCTACACTTACACTTTATAGCGCTCTAACTTGCTGGCTCGGGTGTGAAAAATCACCTTCCCCCAAGCGCAGCAAATCAGAGCGTTTTAAAGCGCTAGTGTAAACGGGCTTCCAGCGCTCAGAGCTAATCCCCTCGTGGAGATGGATTACCAGAAGCGCTGGGAGAGCTCTCTCCCAGTGCTCACGTGACCACACTCGCACTTCAAAGCACTGCTGCGGGAGCGCTCCTGCGACAGGGCTTTGAAGTTTCCAGTGTAGCCATGCCCTGAAGCACTGCACAGCTGCAGCATTTTAAATGTAGACAAGTCTTTGGTTTACATCACCTGTGCTTCTAGTGAATTAGTCCACTCCAAAAATGGCATAGCTAACTTTTAGAGGCAAATTTCCAGAAAACTTCCTGAATTACTCTCACCAAATTTGCAAACAAATCCATTTTAGATAAGTGCACACCTAACAACCCACAGGGACACAGTTACCTGATTCACATGGGCAAATGACATGCTTCCAAATAGGCCCTTTGAAAAGGTTGTCTTCAGAATAACAAAAATAAATTATGTGGTCTGGAACCTTAGTTGGCTAATCCACTTGTTTCTTCAGTCCTGTCCCTTTCCTAGCTCTCTGTTATAATAATAAAATCACAGTGTTGTTAGTGTGATATACATCTTCGCATCTCTTAAACTTTGAAAAAGTCATTACTAGCTACCTTACGTTATTTTATTGATATAGTTATTGCATAGGAGTCAGATTCTCTGATTGATTTTGTTGACAAAGTAAGCTAGTAAGAAATTACCACCAGCTTTCCTTCTATAGGTTGATTCTGAACAGAGTACAATGGACACTCACAGTCCAAAACATACAGCCAATGAAAGTGAAAATATTCAGTGCCATGCTAAAGTGGTTATACAGGATTTTAAATAAAAGTTTGTCTACTCAGTGAGAGGCAATCACGTCTCATTATTAGCATGTTATTATGATAGTGTCCAGAGGCCCCACTAAGAGATCATGGCCCAACTGCATGAGGTGCTGAACACAAATATAAGTAAGAGTAGTAGCAATCTAAGTATAAAACAAGAGATTACAGATGAATAAAACAAAGAGATGGGGGGAGTGGGAGGGAGCGACCACAAGAGAAGAGACAATTATGACAAGCGCCTCCACTGGTGCAAGTTGCTGAGGGACAGATTTGGAAGGTGCATGGGAGGAAATACCAGTCGTCTGATCCTCCCGCACTACTGAGGGGGATTCTAGCCAAGCACTTTCTTCAAACAGTGAAGATAACAGAAAATTATATCACTAGGACAGAGAAAAAAAAACCCACTAGAGACCAATGGGTTCTGCAGGGGATCAGCCCCTCTGGATATCTAGACTTTACTGTATTGGTGATGCCCATAATTTTTGTTGTTATTATTTAGCTCCCCAAGGCCCTGATTTCACAATGAGAACCATGCAGATGGTTCTCTCCACCTACATGGAATACAATTTCTGCCTGAGCACATCTTCTCTGATAGTATGTTATCCGCTGGACTCTATTGGGGATCGCAGCTGTCCTCACACATCTTTTCACATACTGGATCATGGCCGACAAATATGGGAAGAGATTTATGATAGCAGACAGCAGAAAAAAAATAAGAGCCAATGGAGGCAAGCTGAAGATAGACAAATTCAGACCAGAAATAAGGCACAAATAAATGAGGGTAATTAACTATTGGAACAATTTTTCTACGGATATGGTAGATTCTCCATCATTTAAATCAACACTGGCGATCTTTCTAAAAAATATGTTATAGCTCAAACAGAAGTTATGGGCTCGATGCAGAAATTATAGGGTGAGGTTTTATGGCTCCTTTTATACAGGCAGTTATACAGACCTTTCTGGCCTTTAAATCTCTGAATGAATAAATACATACCAACTCTCCCTATTTAGAAGATGCAGTTTCTGGTTACGGACAGACTATCTTTCCACTCTGTCCCTCCTTGCTCTCCTTATCTTTGTATTTCAAAAGAGACAAGCATCCCTATTTACATTTTTCACCTGTTATCTTGTTTGGCTTTGTACCACACTAAGGCCATTGCAACTATTCTGACAGGTAATTCCAAAGTACCCATAATCATAGCATTTAGGCTCTGTTACGCAGACACTTCCATGTAGAAGGCATAACATAGACAGGAGCAGGGCTCCCTGCTCTTTCCCCCCACTCCTGCAAGGCCCTTCACTAGAAGGGCTGAAAATCTGTCCGATATCACAAAGTTACACTTGGTTTGATTCCACATACCTCACCCACATCAGTTTTGGGGAAGAGACCCATCCCTTTTCTACATTGAATCCCATTGACCCTAAAGCAGTGGTCCGCAAACCCCTGGAGGTCCGCAGGCTATGTCTAAGATTTCCAAAGGGGTCCACACCTCCATTCAAAATTATTTAGGGTCTGCAAATGGAAAACATGTTGAAAACCACTTCTCAAAAGGAATCAGGAGAACACTGGGCTCTTAGCTCCCTCCCGCAAGGTCTCCGCTCCAAGACTGCACTGGTGCCTAAAGTAGGGTAGTGTCTGATGTGTCTGTGCAACCCAGAGCCATCTTATCTGCCCAGCAACTGGGGGGGGAAGGGCAGGAGCACAGAATGTTTGCTCCAAGTGAGTGTGTGTAGACAGCAGGGTCCCCCAGTGACCCTGCTTCCACCCTGCAGCCTCAGCACCATCTCACACACCTTCCCACAACAACAGGCAACCTCCCCTCCCAGCTCCTCTTACCCCACACACCTCCCCTCCCCACACTCTCCGGCCTACATACCTTCCCCTTCCCACCAGGCTCCTCCCAGTCCCACCCTCACTCCCCAGTTCTGTCCTCCCCCCAGCCCCTCCCTCTCAGAGCCCCCCACCCCCAACCCCCTCTCACACCCACTCCCCAGTTCTGTCCTTTTCCCACAGCCACACCCCCCCACAGCCCTCTCCTACAGCCCCCTCTCTCACAGCTCCCTCACATCTACTCCCCAATCTGTCCTTCTCCCACAGTCCCCCGCCCCCTCTCACACCCACTCCCCAGTTCTGTCCTCCCCCCACACCCTCCCTCTCTCTCACACACCCCCTCCCCTAACCCCCCTCTCGCAGGCCCCTCACACCCACTCCCCAGTTCTGTCCTCCCCCCACACCCTCCCTTTCTCTCTCTCACACCCCCCTCCCCTAACCCCCCTCTCGCAGCCCCCTCACACCCACTCCCCAGTTCTTTCTCCCAGAGCCCCCCCCACCCCTCTCACACCCACTCCCCAGTTCTGTCCTCCCCCCACACCCTCCCTCTCTCTCACACCCCCCTCCCCTAACCCCCCTCTCGCAGGCCCCTCACACCCACTCCCCAGTTCTGTCCTCCCCCCACACCCTCCCTTTCTCTCTCTCACACCCCCCTACCCTAACCCCCCTCTCGCAGCCCCCTCACACCCACTCCCCAGTTCTTTCTCCCAGAGCCCCCCCCACCCCTCTCACACCCACTCCCCAGTTCTGTCCTCCCCCCACACCCTCCCTCTCTCTCTCTCACACCCCCCTACCCTAACCCCCCTCTCGCAGCCCCCCTCACACCCACTCCCCAGTTCTTTCTCCCAGAGCCCCCCCCCACCCCTCTCACACCCACTCCCCAGTTCTGTCCTCCCCCCACACCCTCCCTCTCTCTCTCTCACACCCCCCTACCCTAACCCCCCTCTCGCAGCCCCCTCACACCCACTCCCCAGTTCTTTCTCCCAGAGCCCCCCCCACCCCTCTCACACCCACTCCCCAGTTCTGTCCTCCCCCCACACCCTCCCTCTCTCTCTCACACCCCCCTCCTCTAACCCCCCTCTCGCAGCCCCCTCACACCCACTCCCCAGTTCTTTCTCCCAGAGCCCCCCCCACCCCTCTCACACCCACTCCCCAGTTCTGTCCTCCCCCCACACCCTCCCTCTCTCTCACACACCCCCTCCCCTAACCCCCCTCTCGCAGGCCCCTCACACCCACTCCCCAGTTCTTTCTCCCAGAGCCCCCCCCACCCCTCTCACACCCACTCCCCAGTTCTGTCCTCCCCCCACACCCTCCCTTTCTCTCTCTCACACCCCCCTACCCTAACCCCCCTCTCGCAGCCCCCTCACACCCACTCCCCAGTTCTTTCTCCCAGAGCCCCCCCCCTCCTATCACAGCCCCCCACCCCCCTCACACCCACTCGCCAGTTCTCTCCCGCCCCCCCAACACGCCCCGCCCTTCCCCAGACGTACCCCCAGGGCGGATCGCGTCGGTTCGTCCCGCCCTCGGCTCCGCCCGCGGGGTCAGGCTCAGCGCGGCTCGGGAGGCGGCGGGGCCGGTGGGCGCGGCGGCTCGGGGCGGCAATGGCGGCGTTGCGAGCGCTGCGGAGGCTTGGGGCCAGCCTGGCTCCGCGCTGCCCCGGCCCCGTCCTCGCGCCCCGGCCGGGCTGGCCGCAAGCAGCCTGGGCCCGGAGCCTGGGCACCAGCGCGCTGCTGTGCGCGGGTGAGTGCGGCCGCGGGCAGCCGGGGATGGGAGCAGCGAGGGCGAGCTGCGGCGGGAGGCCGGGCCGGGGCCCCGGTGCGGGCGGGCGGGCGGGCGGGGCCGGGGGGCCTCCGAGTGCATGGACGGGGCCGGCCTTGGGAAGCGGGGAGTCTAATCCAGCACGCCGGACTCGCATTCCCACCCTCTGAATGCTGTAAATCTGCCTGCCTCATTCATCTGCAGAAAAGGGGATTTATGCCTAAAAATCGCGCATTTTTAAAGACGCAATTTTTAGTGAGGCACACAGTGGTCTTGGAGTCAAGTTAGCAAATCGTGTTCCCCTGTCGATAGCCCTGGTTTAAAAACAACACGTGGCCTCTTGCAAAATGCACAGCGAGCCGTTATTGTGGTCAGAGATGCCGTCTCTGCAGTACCAGACGTCTCACCTGTTTTTATCAATAGGTAATGCTTCAGTGGGGCTACTACAGGTGTAAGCACTAGGTGGACGTGGTGCAGCCATTTTCATCACTATGGCATAATCCGACCACTTGTTAGCATCGCTATGCGAGTGACCATGTGGTGCTTCCCGCTAATGTTGGCGAGTAAGAAATTTGCTAGTGTGTAGGAGGCCTTGGATGGTTTTACTTTACTATGCACACTGTGATGCAATAGAAGTTTAAATGTTTAACCAGATCTAAAAGAATGCATTGGCAGGCTTTTTTGTAGAGACAGGCACTGAACGTTGTTACATATTTACTGATAGCTGTCGTGTGTGTGTGTATATATATATATATATTAGGTGCTGATCCTGCAACTCTTACTCAGAGTAGATCCTTAGAGTCATCTAGCAGGTGTCAACAGGTGAAGTTTTGATGATGCACCAGCCAGTGTGGTTACAAGTTTAAGGTGAACGAATCACTCAATTTGCCTCTCAATGGACTATGTGAATTTAGAACTGAATGAGCTTTATGCAGGCACATTCACAAGGGTACAGGAGTCCGCTTGCATGGAGCTACTTGCAGGATCAGGACCCTGAACCCTGTCTATATTAGGAACTTGGACTATGTAACTATACTGATGTAGCTATGCTATACGCTGATTTGAACACCTAGTATAGATGTGCTGCACTGGTGCAAAACTGAGCCTGCAGCAGTCTGACTTACTCCACTTGTGCCTAATGTAGGATAGGTACTTTATCCGGTAAGACAAAAAGTGGGATACGTTTCTCCTTTTGACTTGATTTACCATGCTAAAAAAGACTTCTGGCAAACAGCGTATTACCCATGAAGTTCTTAATCAGAAGCAGGCTTATAGTTTAAGGCAGAGGTGGGCAAACGTCCTGCCTGGCCCTTGAGCTCCCAGCCAGGGAGGCTAGCCCTGGGCCCCTCCCCTGCTGTCCCCCCTCAGGGCAGGGGGTCAGGGTGCAGGACGGGTGTGGGGTGTGGCAGGGGGTTAGGATGCAGGAGGGGTGTGGGAGGTGGGCTCCGGCCTGGTGTGCACCGGGGTCAGGGCAGGCTCCTCGCTTGCCTGCCCTGCCCCCGCGCTGCTCCAGGAAGTGGATGGAACCTGGTGGCGGGGGGGCGGCCGGCCGCAGGGGTCTGTGTGTTGCCCTGGCTGTGCCTCCAGGCACCGTTCCCTGGGAGGGAACGGGGAACTGCGGGGAGGGGGTGGGAATGGAGGAGTAGAGGGGAAAAGGAGCAGACTGGAAGTTTAAGGAATAGGATTGTGGACCTGTTTCTTAAAAAGAGGTTAGGGATTAAAGGTCATGGAGAAGAGATGTCTTCAAATGGGATTCCAAGCGGGAGAATTAAGTATGAGGAGGTAGGGCATCTGGAACATCAGCATGGAAAATAGCACACTCTGGAGAGAATCAGAGTAGTATTTGTAGAAATGTGACTAGAATACATGCAGAACTATGAGTGAGAATTGCTGTGAAGTGATCAAACTTTAGCTGGGTCTTATATATAATTGTCTCTTAAGAATACAATTCTCTGGTGACCCGGCAGTAGTTGCACAACAATTATATAAATGTCCCAGAAATTGATCCTGCAACCTTTATTCCTGTGGGTAATCCTTACTTGCATGAGTAGTCTTATTAACTGTAATGAGTATAGGGTGCGAAATCAGGCCTCTTATCTGGATTTGGAGAATGAAATGCGTTCAGTAAAATATGGACAGTTTTGGGGATTCAGTGATCTTATTTCCATCTTTTAAAACAAAGTGAATTGTTGCAATAGTGAATAAGCAAAAAATAAATGTACTTAAAAACCATTATGGTTGAATTTCTGCAAGCTGAAATAATTTTTCTGCAAATACAGACTAACATGGCTGCTACTCTGAAACCTGCAAAGGGATAGTATGGCATCTCCATGTCATCTAAGAAAGTTAAAATATAGTGCATTGCATGAGGCACTGTGACAGTTCCAGTGTTACAGAAATGTCATTAGGGCTGGCTTTAGTGGGAATAATGTGGAGAATTGGCTTAATTAAACAATTCTGAATTTGAGGGAAAAACCTTTTAAAGTTGTATTAGATGCACGTAACAGTGAATAAAATTCTTAAACTGTCATTTTAATAATACAAACAAACTTTTTTTTCAACTAAATCCCATCTGGTGGTGCTTCATGCTGCATGCTTTGAGTTGGTAGCTTTAAATGTGGTTTCCTGTGGCATATTTATATTATCCAGGGCCGGATTTTGCCATCTATTATCAGGCCCCTACTCTGTCACTAAAGATGTAAATCAGGCAGTGTTTTTTTTTCTTTAAATGGATCTAAATGTTAATATATATTTTGGCATCTACAGGTAAATTATGTGATTCTGATGCACATTTCAACACCTAACATGTGGTCTGTATTAATATAAAGCATAATACCAGCACCTTCAAAAAGTGCCCCACACATCCACACCATAGTTAAACAATACTGTTCAAAGCCAAACTCAAGAGAAAAGTGTTTAGAACTTCCAGTATATTAGAGTATTTATAAAAGTAAAATGTCAATTTTTTCTGAAATATCAAGTCTGTTTCATTTTAGCCCGCAAATTCACCGACAAGCATGAGTGGATATCAGTTGAAAATGGTATTGGGACAGTAGGAATCAGCAATTTTGCACAGGTATTGATTTTGGGGGGGGGTGTCCTTCAATATTTACTTGTACATTCCTGCTTTTGTCCTTGATCTTTGGGTTGTTACCGTGTCCTTTATTATTGTTATTGCATATACTGTACACTGAAGCATATTATGGGCTTAGATCTCAAACTATTTTAAAGCACATTATGCCATATCAGCATTTGTGGATAATTTTTTGATCATGTTAGTTCTCCATTGGATTGACTTAGACTTGATGAACATCTTAGTTGTTAAATCAGAACAATAACAAATCAGATTTATTACTCTTACTATTTTAATCTTTTTTACTTTCTTTATAGGAACAATAGACTGCATAAGGAAACTATTGCATTGTGCATGTTTAGGTCAAATTCTGCTTTGATTTTTATCCTTTTGATTTAAGTGGAGTTGTGAACAGGAATAGAATTTGGTGCAGAGAAAATCTGTAATGTGCGTGATAGTCATTAGCATCCTCATCTGTGATGCTTACCAAAGAGATTGGACTATTAGCTTTCAAATCCTTGGTCCAGGGTATTTTTCTAACTCTAGTCCCTGTTATGACTGGCTAATTGGATGCTAGTTAAAGATGTGCATTAAAAACAAAACAACAAATCCAAAGAAACATGCCTAAACCTGCTAACAACCAAATGTGGGACGCTGATGTACAATATATGGGACAATGTCAGAAGCTTTGACTGTAGTGGGATTATTTGTTCTTTCTCATTGGAAAGATTAGGAGTCGGATATTGCATGGTCTTTCAAATGACACAAACAGGAAATGTTTCATGCTTTGAGGGTCAAATCTTAGTTCCCTGACATCACTGGGAGTTTTGCTGTTAGGACCCATTTTGGTTCTATAATGATCAACAAGAGTTCTGGCACATTGTGCCTGGAGGAATGATTTCTTTCTCATGGACTCATAACGGAGCCTTAAGCTTATTAAAACCCTAATATATGAACACATCTTGCAATTTAGAGGGCATGCGAAGCTAACTAGTTTGCAAGTTGTTTATCAGAAAACATGATTCCTGTTAAGTGTGCAGACTTTGAATAGGATGGGCACCAACATTAAGGAGAGGAATATAATTTTAGTCTAATCAGTTGTGTAGTTACAATCTTAAATCCCTCCCCCACATGCTCATTTAGCCTTTACTAGTATATATTCCTGATGCATTTGGTTTGTTTTTAGGAAGCATTAGGAGACATCGTTTATTGTAGTCTTCCGGAAATTGGGACAAAGTTGAACAAACAAGGTAAGTATTTTTATTTTAAGCTATTAAACTATTGCTATAATGATTCTTAGGTTTTAATATAAACTAACATTATGCCACTTCCTCAATTCTTGTTGTTTTTCATATAGTTGAACATTGTTTGTTTGATGATACCCTCGGATCCTGTAAAATTTAATTTCATTTATATAATTGCATACTTGTTGGATGTAAAATATGGATTGCTCACATTTTTAAGAGGGCTAAACGCCTTATTTCTAAACTCTGAATGTTAGAACACAGAAAATAGAGTTCTCAGATCTTGCTTAATGGGAGTACCTGCCTTTAAAATTGTAAAGAGACACTTAAAACCAGTTAAAAGAACAGGAGTACTTGTGTTCTTTTTGTGAATACAGACTAACATGGTTGCTACTCTGAAACCTTAAAACGAGTTGTTTAATTTAAATGTTTGCTTACATTTTTAATTATACAAATTTAAATAGCATTGCTACAATAAACTTTTAAAACTGTACAATTTTCCATATTGTGATTTGACAACCTGCCATTGCTTCTAGGTGGCTTATTTGTTACTGTTTTGCAAGTTTCAGAGTAGCAGCCGTTTTAGTCTGCATCCGCAAAAAGAACAGGAGTACTTGTGGCACCTTAGAGACTAACAAATTTATTAGAGCATAAGCTTTCATGGGCTACTTTATCGGATGCATAGAATGGAACATATAGTAAGAAGAGATAGATACACACATACATATAGAGAAGGTGGAAGTTGCCATACAAACTGTAAGAGGCTAATTAATTAAGATGAGCTATTATCAGCAGGAGAAAAAAAAACTGTTGTAGTGATAATCAAGACGGCCAATTTAGATAGTTGACAAGAAGGTGTGAGGATACTTAATATGGGGAAATAGATTCAATATGTGTAATGACCCAGCCGCTCCCAGTCTCTATTCAAACCCAAATTAATGGTATCTAGTGTGCATATTAATTCAAGCTCAGCAGTTTTTCGTTGGAATCTGTTTTTGAAACTTTTCTGTTGCAGAATTGCTACCCTTAAGTCTTTTATTGAGTGGCCAGAGAGGTTGAAGTGTTCTCCTACCAGTTTTTGAATGTTATGATTCCTGATGTCAGATTTGCGTCCATTTATTCTTATGTAGTGATTGTCTGGTTTGGCCAATGTACATGGCAGAGGGGCATTGCTGGCACATGGCATATATCACATTGGTAGATGTGCAGGTGAATGAGCCCTTGGTGGTGTGGCTAATGAGATTAGGTCTTACGATGGTGTCACTTGAATAAATATGTGGACAGAGTTGGCATTGGGCTTTGTTGCAAGGATAGGTTCCTGAGTTAGTGTTTTTGTTGTGTGGTTGCTGGAGAGTATTTGCTTCAGGTTGTGGGGCTGTCTGTAAGCAAGGACTGGTCTGTCTCCCAAGATCTCTGAGAGTGAGGGATCATTTTTCAGGATAGGTTGTAGATCTTTGATGATGTCCTGGAGAGGTTTTAGTTGGGGGCTGAAGGTGATGGCTAGTGGCATTCTGTTGTTTTCTTTGTTGGACCTGTCCTGTAGTAGGTGACTTCTGGGTACTCTTCTGGCTCTGTCAATCTGTTTTTTCACTTCAGCAGGGTATTGTAGTTTTAAGAATGCTTAATAGAGATCTTGTAGGTGTTTGTCTCTGTCTGAGGAATTGGAGCAAATGCGGTTGTATCTTTGAGCTTGGCTGTAGACAATGGATCGTGTGGTGTGTAGGATGGAAGCTGGAGGCATGTAGGTAAGAATAGCGGTCAGTAAGTTCCAGTATAGGAACACAGCAGCTGATGTGGTGCTTTACAAATTCAAAGCTTTGTACAAACCTTGACCCCTATGGCAAGTTACCAGAGCTGGAATTAGAATTTGATAGTTTCCAGCTTCCAGTTCCATGCTTGGCTCATGCTGCTTGTCAGTAATTTAATTATGTATTAAATTATTAAGAGTGTAATATCTTGTAAATCATTACAAAAGAGTGAGTGTTAGCAAGCAGAAGGAGGCTTTTCCTTTGTTTTCATAAGGAGTGCTGATGTTCTGGTACATGTTCCAGAAATCATTCTTGCTTAGAGACATAAATAATCCACTTGGACTACAGACGCAGGAAATTGCAAAACAAGATTACAAAGTGGGTAAAGCAGCAGGACCTCTATTCTGAAATCCTTATAGTGTAAAATGTCCCAAGCAGATTACTTAGCCACATCGTCTACACAAAGCTTGAATGGTAAATGCTGGAGAAAGGCCCTTTGCTTTTGGGTTCTAATTAACAAACTCAAAATTTTTGTTTTACTTTATAGTGAGAAAATTCATTCCTCCTACTTCCTATCTGCTCCACCACTTCTAATGCTGATTCTGCACTGTGCACATCTAATTCCAAACTCCCAGACCCATTTCATTCTGTGCTCGTACCAACCTGCTGTTCTGACAATTCCATGTTTCTCCAGACTGTTTCTCATTTCATTACAGTTTATGGCTGCTTTCAGTAGCATTGTCCCATCTGCCATTTTAATAACTGCATAAAAAATAAGGAAAAGGGGGTGAGCAATTCAATGGTACTGCTTCCTGATTCTGAATACTAAGGGATTTGTTCTTCTCCCAGTGCATGTACATTAGCTCCTGATGGTGTTTCTGAAAAAGTGCACTCTTAGGCCTTGTCTACACTACCAAGTTTTGTCAGCAAAAGTTATGCTGCCTTAATTAAAACTGCTGTTGCATATCAACACTGTGCTCCTTGTGTCGGCAGAGTGCATCCACAGTAGCAGCTCTAGCGTGGATACAGAGAGCAGTGCACTGTGGTAGCTATTTATTCTGCAAGTGGCCGCAGGGTGCTTTGGGAAGGGTTTGCAATGCCTCACGGCGAAGGTGCAGCGTCACATGATGCTCATTCTCAATCGCATCATTCTATGGGCATCCTAGTAGATTGTCAGCCACTTTTCAACTGAAGCGTTGCGGGAGGGAGAGGAGAGTGGTGTGCCTGGGATGGGGAGACAGCAGACTGACCGACTTATCCTGAGGCAAGGGGAAGGAGATGACCCCCACATCAGCCCCTGGCTCTGCTCAGCACCACAGTTTCTCCCCAAGCAGCCCGCTCTGGCTGCCTGTGGTTCCGAGATTCCCTCCTCATAGCCGTCTCAGCTGTGCATCCTGAGCAACTCTGTGAGAAATGTGCTGAGAAATGTCAAAGCAGCACAGCAGGCCCCTGTGTTCCTACTGCAGGACAGAACAGGAGCATTCCAGGGTAATGATCTGCTCTCCGTTCCCACAGCAACAGGCTCAGCTGTCAGATACCAAGAGCTTTGAAAGGGGAGGGGCACCTGCCTGCAGGGCAGCAGAGATCGAAACAGTGAGCAGAGCGGTCACAGCATTGCGGGATACTGGTGGAAGCCGGTTCTGTGGACAACACAAACAGCAATGTCTACACTGAGGCTTTGTCACTTTAACTTTTCCACAGAAAGCTTTATGCCTCTCATTGAGATGATTTGGTTTTGTCTGCAAAATAGCAGAGTTTTGCCACCAAAAGTAGCTGTGTGTGTGAACACCTCACCTGTTCTGTTGGCAAAAGGCAGCGTTTGCCAACCAAGCTTTGTAGTGTAGACAAGGCCTCAGCATGGTGGGAAATCAGAGTTCAGGAGACTAGTGCTTTGACTATTTTACTGGCCGACTTGTCGAGGTAAAGGCTAGTTAGCAGCTACTCTGAATGGATATTTATACTCTGCAGCAAAGGGCTGGATGTTGCTCCTGGTGCCTTGCCACTCGTTGCTGGTCAAAAGTTTTGCGGTAAAGCATTGCAAGTAGGCTTAGCAGAATTCAATGTTTGGGTTTTTTTTATATTTGACAGATAATGTTGATGTTTAAACACTTTCTTATTTTGATCTATTCAGTTTTGCACAATTACACAAAATTCTGGGTTTGAAGGTTTGTTGTATCAATTTAAATGTAAAATTGCAGAAAATTATGGGTGGTGGGTCAGAGGTAGCTATTTAATGACAGTAGATATCCTTAAATCAAATTCTAATAAGCTCTCAAGCAGCATTGGTCTTACCTTGCCTATCTGTACCTTTCAGTTATCGACAAAAATATTTTTTGTTTGTGTGCAATGAAATCAATGTTTGTTGACATTTTACAAATAAAAATTGAATTCTTCCAAGCCTAATTGTAAGTAAGGCACCAGCCCGCACAATGAGCTAAGTAACAAATTCCCATTCTTTGTGCAGTAGCAGGTAGTGTTATCCCTCGACTGCTCTTTCCTCCAGAGTACATAGTGCAAAAAGAAATTTCAAACTTGAAGCCTCTAGTCATTGTAATGAAACCAGGGCCTTATCTTCAGTCTGTCTGAAAGTCTCATCCTTTCTTCCTTGTTTTGGTTCTAGAGACTTATTAGGGCTGGGTCATCTTTAAAACCTTTATTTACGAAAGTAAATCATCAGTGCCCCCCCCCCCTTTTTTTTTTAAATGAACACAATCTTGTATTTCAGATGAGTTTGGTGCTCTGGAAAGTGTGAAGGCTGCTAGTGAACTCTATTCTCCTCTCACGGGAGAAGTAACTGAAATTAACACCACCCTTGCAGATAATCCAGGACTTGTCAATAAATCTTGTTATGAAGATGGTAAGAAGCTATTGTTTCACTTTCAAGGCATAAACGGCACTTCTCTGATTAAGATCCAGATGGTGTTTCTATCACAAGCAGATCTTCTGTTGTCCATATCTCAGATTAATTATTTGGAAGCTAAAAACGACACGGAGGGAACATGGCCTGGTTTACACCACAGAGTTAAGTCGACATAAGGCAGCTTATGTTGACCTAATTGTCAGTGTCTACTCTACTGCTTCGCTCCCGCTTGATGCAAGTGCCTTACTACACTGACATAACTCCACCTCCATGAGAGGCTTATGTTGGTGTAGTTAGGGCGACTCAGTAGCCATGTAGACACTGCGTTACTTAAATCAGTTGTTGGCTGTCATTCTTGTCAATTTCACAGTTTCCTGCTGGGGTTGTGAAATCAACCAGAGAGGCTGGAAAGCTCCCTACTGTGAACCCTATATCCAGCTTAAGCTGTCACCCCAGGGCGGGTGGAGGTCTCCAGCTAGAGCCTGGGCTCCCCTTTGGGGGCCACCCCCACTTCGAGCCGGGCAGTCACCTAGGACTACTCCCCCCCAGGGAGTGGGGAGCCAAGGGGGCAGCAGGCTTCTGAGCTGAGCCCGCTGCTCGAACGGAGCTGAGAGTCTGGGTGGCAGCCTGGCTTCCGGCAGGGGGTGGGGAGCTGAGCCCTGGGCTCCCTGCAGGGAGCAGAGCTGAGAGCTGAGATCCTGGGCTCTGAGCCCCGCACACTGCCCTTCTTAAGTCAGCAGAAATGCTTCTGGTGAGGACGCACACCACTGACAGAAGGAGGGTAGTGTGGACATAAACAACTGCAGTAACTACTGCAGTGGCTGTAAGTCCACCTAAAATAGGTCTGCTTAAGTTTGTAGTGTAGACATGCCTCATGTCTCTGAATATCTCCAGTTCCAATAAACCCCATAGTATGAAATTGTTAAACATTTTAGTCCTGTCTTCACTAGGAAATTGACCTGTTGTTTACAGCTTCCAGAAATCTTCAGAGCTAAATATACTGTGGTTCAGTTTAAACCTCCTTTTAAATAGCAAAGGAAGAACATATTTAGAATGGTTATATTTCCTTCTTTAAATTTAACAGATTTTTAAAAGCATCTGAAAATTGTTTTGCCCATACTAGATGACCAAGCCCTGAGTCCACTACAGTTTTAAAGAGCTGTAGGTACATGGGGATGAACTTAAAAAATTATTTCCTTAATGTTTGGATTTAGATGCCTTTATTTTAATAGGTCTAGTTAATTTTTTTTAAATGTAATTTAATTTTTCTTACAGGTTGGCTTATCAAGATGACTGTGGACAACCCTTCAGAACTTAATGAACTGATGAGTGAGGATGCGTATGAGAAATTTATAAAATCCATTGAGGACTGACCTGGAACACTAAAATAAACCACTATAAAACACTTACTTCAGCGTAGTTTGTCATAGATTAGTGATGTACAGAAGATCTGACAGTGGGCAGCTTAAAAAAATTGCATATTCCAGAAATTTTGGATAAAATTTCAAGACAAATATGCAGCCTCTGAATTGTGTTGTACTAAAGATCAATCCTGTGACAATAAGAGATTGCAGATGGGGGGGGGGGGGGGAGCTTAACATTTGCTCCCTTTTGCTAGTGATTTTTTTAGCCTACTAAACTTTAATTATGTAATTTTCAAAGTTTGGAATGTCATCTAGAGTAAAATAAATTTAGTTCGTAAAAATACACACTTAAAGCGTAGCATTGCAGTATGCAACAGTCTTAGCAGCAGCATGGTAACTGTGTTGCTTTTTTCAGCACCGTAGTTAGCTGTCCAAATACATTTACATAGCTAACAGGGTGTTGTGATAGAAAAGCTGCATCAGGTTTCAGGTGTGCATAGCAATATAATCTTTAAAAAGTTTAGTTTAGTTAAGATTTTCTACAGATAAGGCTACAGCCTTGCAGAAGACTAGATAACAGAAAATAAAAAAAACTGACTTTACCACTTATGTTTGCTGTTGTTTTGTACCATAACCCATTTTACATATTTTATATAAAGTTGGGTATCCCGTTTGGAACTTGCAAGATCAACCCGCCACTTGGGACTCAAAATACATGTAACCCTTCAAAGGCTCTGGATCTGTATATTCTAACTAGTCATTTGCGTGCTAGAATGACTAATATCTCATTGTAACACATACGTGATAGAAATACAGCCCTCTCTAATGCTTTAACACAATCTTATGCCCTTCTCAGGCAAAACCATGATCGGTTCATTGATAGGTGAAGAGGACCTGAAGTTTCAGTGAGAGGCCAGCTGTGCCCTATTATGTATACAAACTGAAGGATAAGTTCAATGTACTTCAAAAAAAAAAAAAACCCACAAAAACCTGATTTAGGATTGCAAGGGGGATGGGATAGATGGAAGTGATGTGAGTGAATGAATGATAGTCTCCTGTTGAAAGGTTTAATTTGGGAGGTGAGAAAAGGATACAAGCACAATTCGATAGAAGGACATTACCTATATATGTTGCTCTTCATATGAGTTCTAGAGCTGTTTGGATTTCATTGTTTTTTCTCTAACCCTTGTGCAGAAATATACTGAACTTTAACATGATTTTTAATAGAAGTAAATGCTTTCAACTGATGGTTGGGAAACAGCAGGTTCTACCCATTCTTGAATATGACCCAATTGGGAAATGGTTGCTGTGATCATATGTGAATGTTCAGGATCATGTATGACATCCTCTTCTGTATCCAACTGGCTTTTCTTCACTACACAAATGTAAAGCTTTTGGAAAGTGGGTAGGGAGTGCCATCATAAAAGGAATTAGTAACTGTTTAATATGTATTCAACTGCAATAGTACCACTTGTTATAACCAGTACTGCAAGATGGCAAAGAATGACGAGTTGTGCAGCCTGAGCCTAATATAAGTAGGCTGTGAAACATGTTCCCTACAAGTTTTAATTTGCCATGTCAGAATATCCTGGGTGTATTATTGTGAAGGGGTCTTGCTTGGGTGTACTACTGCTTTTGTTCCTGGAGTTCTGCAGGGAAATCCTTTCACTATGTAATCAGTCTTTCTGTTCATACTTCAGTGCTCCCTCATGGATGGCGCTGGCAGTGACATCTTTCATTAGATAGACAATTGTCTTGTCTTGTGTCTGACAAACTTTTAGCCCTGTATTATAAGGACTGTCCTAGGAGGCTGGATCTAAAATTCTTTACTTAAAACCTTTTTAGGTGATCCAGATACCAAAAAGCAAACTTCCTGATTCTTGATTACATCATCTTCAGCACATCTTAGTATAAAAACAAGAAGTTTGTCAAGAATAGGGATTCTATTACAGCCAGAGAAAGAATACCCAGTCTGTGTGTTTTCATACCTCAAACTGCATCTTGTAAGGACTGTTGCTGTCTTTCTTGTAGATCTGTAATGACTTTATAGAAAATTCTGTCCAAGAATCATGCCTTTGAAATAGTAACACTGTGCTAGACAACACTATCAACATGTACTTGAACTTAGGACTGCCTAAGACCTACTTTTTAGGAACTATTTGTTTTAAGCTTTCAAGTAGTATAAGTGAGAGAGAATGCCACTAAAGCCAATTGCTCTGAAATGAGTCATTTCCAGGAATATATGGAAATTACACAATCAATGTCCTGCTTCTAGGTAACTATTCATGAAAGGTTTTAGCTGGCAAACTATTATTTCATAGTTCAATCTTTCTTTACCTGGGATTTTTAGAGCATCTTGACTTTCAGCATGAACTGCAGTCACAGAGATGTCCATCTAGTGGCTTGATCACCTATCTGGGACTAAGGCATTCTATATTTTAATCCTAGCTCCTTGGCTGACTGTGTGACCTTGGGTAATTCATTTAATCTTTAGG
The DNA here is from genome assembly GCF_009764565.3 of Dermochelys coriacea. NCBI lineage: Eukaryota > Metazoa > Chordata > Testudines > Dermochelyidae > Dermochelys > Dermochelys coriacea. The sequence goes on along the minus strand of NC_050079.1, from coordinate 33,130,545 downwards.
CCTCAGTCTCACCATTTCTAAAATGGAACTACACACATAAGGGTATTGTGAGGATGTTAATGAATGTTGTCAGAGTGCTTTAAAAATGAAAAACCCATTATGCAAATACAAAGTATAACAACTGGGTCTCAGTGAGCCTACCTCATTGTTAACCCAAATCCACAACAGTCATAACCCATGTACTAAAGCAGTGTTTCCCAAACTCGGGACGGTGCTTGTTCAGGAAAAGCCCCTAGCGGGCCGGGCCGGTTTGTTTACTTGCTGCGTCTGCAGGTTTGGCCGATCGCGGCTCCCACTGGCCGCGGTTCGCTGCTGCAGGAAGCAGCGCGGGCTGAGGGATGTACCAGCTGCCACTTCCCACAGCCCCCATTAGCCTGGAGCCGCAAACTGCGGCCAATGGGAGCCGCGATCGGCCAAACCTATTGACGCGGCAAGTAAACAAACTGGCCCAGCCCGCCAGGGGCTTTCCCTGAACAAGCGGCCTCCCAAGTTTGGGAAACACTGTACTTAATGCAAGGTTTTAACTTGCATAAAAATTGAAGGCAGAGCAGAAGGACAGAATAAAATAATACTGAAATATATGGCTAATCAGGATTTACTAACACGAAGGGATTATATTCTGAGATACACATTACCTTTCTGTTATCTGCTTTTAATAAGTGGGAAGAAACATGCTACCATGTTTTGTGAATGACATCTCAAGTGTTCTGTTACAGGGGTGTCTATTACATTTTAGAAAACACTAAAAACAAATTACATACAGCAGTTTGTAGCCAAAGTCTATATACATTAGAATACTAAAGTCTAGTGTTATATAAGATTTAGAGATGGGAAGGACCCGTTAAATTGTCCAGACTATCCTGCTGCCAATACAATATGTCCATTGCCTTGTCTAGGTTATTATATGATTTCAGAGAACCCAGCACTTCCTTTGGAAGACTAGCTCAAATTCCTATTTCTGGACAGACTAGACGTCATTGTCCAAGTACATCATGCTATTAGAGCACAGTAATACTGTAGGTGTCATGTTGAAAGCTGTGCCTTGGAATATGTAATCTGTATACAGGTCTGACTGATTCTCTGGGCTTGTCTGGAAATCGAGTCAATAGCCAATAAACCAGATTTCTCCATGCCAGCTTTCTGAGAAACTTAGGTATGCTGGTCTTAGTGAAGTAAGCTTCATAAAGTGCTGATTTGACCAAAATGGAGGAGAGAGAGAAATGACTGGTGTTAGATCTGTCAGCACAAACTGATTTTTTTCATAGTGTCTAATTCTTTAAAAGGATATATATATATATATATATATATATATATATGCGCTTCACCAAATCTGTGAGTGTCCTACTAAAAAAGTCATTTTTACCAGAGCGTTATGAGACTGTTAGAAAAAAATGGTTAATCCCATAGTGGGTCTAAAGCTAGATCGAGGATATAATCCTGTTCCTGTTGAAAGCTAGGAATTTACCATTTACATCAATGGAAACAAGATCAGGCTCCTGTTCTGTACAGCTGTGTTCCCTGGAAAGTTCCCTACCATTCCCACGAAAGTTCTCCAGCTATTAGAAAGCACCAAGTCCCAGGATTTTCTGACAAGCTGCCCAGTCAATCTAAATTAACAAACTCTTGTTTGGTTGTCTTTAATACAATTCCTTGTATGCTCACGTATTCAGGCTCCATGGTGAACTTCCATTTAACCACATTATGTAATTATTCCAAAATATATTTATATTGCTGTGTATTTTTATCTCTTACTATTTACCCTCCATTTTGCTCTTTGACATGAAAAATTCATACCCCAGAACTGTTTTCTTTACACTTTCTTAAAAAAAAGGACTATGTAAGACATATGTTTAAAATTTATATATTCAACCTTCACATAACAAAACTCACAATCCAAAGAAGCAAGAAACTATTGCTTAGCTACTTCAATAGTTTTAGAACAGAAGGTGCTCTTGCATACAATATGATCAGCAATACTTAGGCACATTATGCTGAGTCAAGTGCAACAACCTGTAGGCACAAATATATACCAGTCACCAGCATGTGGCAACAGGCATGAAAATTGAACTTTCATCTACCAAACCTGTGACCTAGGAAAATCAGTTCCATTAGCTCAGAACCTAGGCACATACAAATAAGTTTAGAGACTAACAAATTTATTAGAGCATAAGCTTTTGTGAGCTACAGCTCACTTCATTGGATGCATTTGGTGGAAAAAACAGAGGGGAGATTTATATACACACACAGAACATGAAACAATAGGTTTATCATACACACTGTAAGGAGAGTGATCACTTAAGATAAGCCATCACCAGCAGTAGGGGGGGAAAAGGAGGAAAACCTTTCATGGTGACAAGCAAGGTAGGCTAATTCCAGCAGTTAACAAGAATATCTGAGGAACGGTGGGGTGGGGTGGGGTGGGGGGGAGAAATAACATGGGGAAATAGTTTTACTTTGTGTAATGACTCATCCATTCCCAGTCTCTATTCAAGCCTAAGCAAACAGGCTTGAATAGAGACTGGGAATGGATGAGTCATTACACAAAGTAAAACTATTTCCCCATGTTTCAGAGTAGCAGCTGTGTTAGTCTGTATTTGCAAAAAGAAAAGGAGTACTTGTGGCACCTTAGAGACTAACAAATTTATTAGAGCATAAGCTTTCGTCAGCTACAGCTCAAGCTCAAGCTGTAGCTCACGAAAGCTTATGCTCTAATAAATTTGTTAGTCTCTAAGGTGCCACAAGTACTCCTTTTCTATTTCCCCATGTTATTTCTCCCCCCCACCCCACCCCTCACTGTTCCTCAGATATTCTTGTTAACTGCTGGAATTAGCCTACCTTGCTTGTCACCATGAAAGGTTTTCCTCCTTTTCCCCCCTACTGCTGGTGATGGCTTATCTTAAGTGATCACTCTCCTTACAGTGTGTATGATAAACCTATTGTTTCATGTTCTGTGTGTGTATATAAATCTCCCCTCTGTTTTTTCCACCAAATGCATCCGATGAAGTGAGCTGTAGCTCACAAAAGCTTATGCTCTAATAAATGTGTTAGTCTCTAAGGTGCCACAAGTACTCCTTTTCTTTTTGAGAATACAGACTAACAGGGCTGCTACTCTGAAACAAATAAGTTTGACATTCCATCCACTAGAGGGCAATGGTGATTTATACACAAACCAGATTATGAAAGGATGGTTGATTTGCAGCCACAAAGATAGAACAAGTTTTTAGTCTAAAGCTTCCTTTCCTGCTTCAAAATAATGATTTGAAAATAAAAATAAATACACAACAATAGAAAGACAGACCAAATATCAGTGGTGGAAGAAAAGGAGTACTTGTGGCACCTTAGAGACTAACATTTATTTGAGCAAAAGCTTTCGTGAGCTACAGCTCACTTCATCGGATGCATTTTGCACTGGTGGAAGGTGACATAAATAAGTCTTATTCATTATAAAAAGGCAAATAAAGGCAAAATGCCAGTTCATGTTCCTTTGAGGGTCATTTTCAAAACCCCAGTCGTTCTTCAGATTGTAAAATATGCTAGAAGCGAGCCAAAAGACTCATATGAATGTCATCTCCCACAAAAACGGAAATATAGATAAAGGTACAAGTTTTTTTGTCTTAAAAGATCTCAAAAAGAGTTTAAACCTGGCCAGCAGAGGCTGGTTCGGCTGCGGCAGGGCATGGGGAAGCCCATATGTGATAGCTCCTCCAGCTGCCAATGTATAATTTTGCCCATTTTCTTCATGGAAGCTCCACTGGAAAACAGAGATAATTGGAACCTCAAGATCCTGTGTCTTTATTAATGCAGGTTTGTCATATACTCACAAATCTCTTCTAAACCAGAAGACTACAGCTTTCACAGCTACCGGGCTCCTTGACAAAGATGCCTTCTTCTTTCTTCTTCCCTTTTCAGCTCTGTTTATAGTCTTATTTGGAGGTGGGATCTCCACTAAGAACAAACATAGTTATCCAAAGAATACAAAACACAATCTTCAGGCTCCGGTTGGCCATGATATGCACTTTCTATAGCTATTGACTGTTGATCAGTCTCATAACTTTTCTGAGGACATTTTACATTATCAGAGCAGCTGTTTTTCAAAGTCCATGAAGATGTCCAGTTTTCATTTTTGCTCTTTGGTGCTGAATTCTGGGCCACAGCAGCAAATGAAAGTTTATTGGAGGTGCTTTGATTCACACTTAGAAATTGAGGGTGAGTGGTAGATGAACAAAAATTCCCAGAACATTGGCTTAATCAGCCTCCTTACCAGACAAAGGTAAAGGTAGTTCCAGATCTGTCTGGAGTCAAATGAGGGTAGGAGTGCCTGAAAAACATGGATAATAAAAATGTGCTCATTTGACAAGTTAAGGCATATTACCTTCCAGCATTATCTCTTAATCTTTACAGTGAAGGGTTAAGCATCCAAGCATTACCTGCCCTTCATTCACTGTTTCACTGTCACAGATGGCACGTACCTTTCTGAGTCCAGGTATGAAATCAGTTAGAGACAAACCACATTTATTTTTTTACCCATATTTTCTCCTTAAAATACTAGTTTTCTTTCCTTTTAATCAAATGGGTACAAAACAGTCACCACAGCCTGGAGAGCATATAAGACATATGACATTCTGACATTACCTTACTCACCTTGTCTAATACCCTTGGACTGACACAGCTACAACTACATTGCACACTTCTGACATTGTCATTACTTAAACAGGCTGCTGGGATGTAATCAAGTGTGAAAAAGTCTGTGTCTTCTCCATCAAAGCTCTCTTGGCCTGCATTATAAAAGTCATGCGCTTGCTTCCAGATATGGGTAGCCAGAATGACAACTTTCTGAGCTACCAGCTGAGCCAGAATTCAACATTTCTTTAATGAAATGCACTTAATCACAGGATCATCCTTTTTCTAAAGCACAAGACTGGAAGTCAGGATATCCCTACTGTACCATGGCTTTATGTGTGATCTTGAGCAAGTTACTTAGCCTCCTAGTTCCTCTAAAAAATATGGGGACAATACTTCCCTACCTTGCATGGCTTCATTAATTAATATCTGTAAAGTGTTTGAGATCCTTGGATTGAAATACCTATGCACGGATTATCATCAGAAAAAGCTTCCATACATCATTCACCCGTATGACATTCATCAGTGTGAAACTAAGCTAAAGTAATAATAATAATGCTCTGCAGCTCTGTAACAGCTTGTACCTGGAGATCTGAAAGTACTTTACAAACATTTATTAATTAAGACTCAAAGCGCCCTGGGAGGTAGGTGGCTTGATATTAATTTTACGAATGAGGAAACTGGCATAAAACAGAGAGATTGTGACTCCATGGCTATACAAGCAAAGCCAAGAAAAGAACCCAAGACTCCCAACTCATAGTTCCCTGATTCAACCACTAAACTTTTAATTATTTTTCTATAATTATAGACTTTAGAAAGTTCATCCACGGAATTTTGTTTTTGCTGCATTAATTTAATTCATCTCATTTCCAAGGATTAACTTTGTAAATAATTTTTCTACATGCTATAATACTGGTGTGTGCTGGGTAAGATTAATCTCTCTCTTTAACCCAGGGCATGTTTGAGAACTCCTCTGGATCTCTGGTTATACTCTGGTTACTTCTATGGCACTCACAAAAATACATCTCTAAATAACATGCCTGAGCAAAATAGGCTTTTGGTGAAAGACTCTCACCCCAGAAGTGGGAGCATTTCAGTAGTGCTATGTGTATATAGTTTATAAAACACTTTAGGTTCCCTCAGGATGCAAGGCTTTATACAAATGTCTGAACTATTATCATTCAATGCTGAGGAAACACAAACATATTCCAGCAGCAGAGAAGGGAATTATTAAAAAGATTAATGTTGCATCTACAATACTGAAAAATGGAATCAGGTTTGCATGTTAGTATTATTCCTTTTGAGAGCTAATGCTGTAATGTTTACCAATGCACTGTTGTTTTTAATTTGTCAGCAAGGTCATCAGACGTATTCAGTATCAGCTTCACTGTCAAATTAAATTAGCAGTAAGACAATTACTTAAGCAGCTCTGATTACTGAGCTACAAAGATGGCACATCTCCATTTCTTAAATGCAGCATGTGTTTACATTTTATAATGCTCTCCTTGACTGGTGCATCCAATCAATCGATGACCTGTAGATAAGGATCCTCTTTCCTTTTATTGATATATTGGAATTTACAATCTTCTTCTTTTAGTATCTCCCATACAGAGTTGTAATATACCAAGCTGACATTTAAAAAACATGGTTATCTTCATGTCACCTTAGTTATCTGAGACACAGAACTAAAGTAATAAATCCATCCAGAGCCATCCTCTGCTCTTCAACTGGAAATGTGAGCTTTCTGATTCTTTGTGCTGATGGGAAGTGTCAAAGATTGCACGGAATATGCTAGGACTGCACTGGGTTTTCTGGAAAGGAGAAGTATCTTGGTTGCATTATCACTATTACACAACATCTGGGGCTGGGTGGAGTTTCATCTCTACTATTCAAATAGTACACTTAATTGAAATACCATATTTCCTGTTTAAAACCTCAGTGCCACAATTCTACCTCTTGGGGCACTCAAAATGTAAAAGACAAATATCTGCCAAAGAAAAGAAAAAGAGCTGAGAGTCTGGGAGAATCAGGCCTAGTTTTCTACCCAAATCATTTTCCTCTCAAAGGCCCTGCATTAACATCCCCATCTCAGTTTCATTTAACTCCTCCATGAAATTTCAAGGGTGGAACCAAAGACATGATTAAACATAGTGGTGAGGGGGTCTGACATCATTAGGAAGAAAACAAAAAACTGGAACCAACATGATATTTATGCAACAAAACAAATTATGTGAGCCTGATTTGTTGTATCCATCATCTTTCCCTGCCCTCTCCCCAATAGGCTTTTCTCTTCTTCTGCTGTGTTATATCTAACTGAATTTGTAAACTCTTCATGGCCAGGACCCTTTTTTTCCCTCATGTGTCTGGAAACCATCAAGATTTACCACATTTAGGGGCCAATCCAATTTCCACTGAGTCAGTACAAATCTTTCCATTAACTTTGACAGAGATGGATTGAGTTTTCAGGCCTACTATGTGCAATAAACTGAGATGCCCACAATAAATAAGTTGATAATACTCCCTATTTCTATTACCCTGACCTTTATTTTAATTAAACAAAAAAAGAGTCACCAAGATGAGCACATGCCTAAAGTAAACAAGCATGTTATTGTGTGGTCCTAACCCTTATCCTTTCTTGTCCCATCTCCACCTACTATTTACCACCCTCACTTTGTTTTGTTACATCTAAAATGTATATTGTAAGATCACTGAGATAAGGGCTCTTTTTGAGTGAAGCAACTCGTACACTTTGGAATCTATAAAATAGAATCATAAATAGTAATCTTACCAGAGTGAAATAACTGCAGTAAATGTCCAGCAGCTGAAAGTGCTGATGTGCACGATGCCACCTCAGACTTTTGACAATCTGCAGGAACTGAACTTTCAGTATTATGATGTTCCAGTGAGGAAAGAACCAAGCAGAAACACTCCTCAGCTTCCTTGTTCCTTCTCTCCAATTCTAGCTTGTGTACATCAATCTGAAAGTCTCTTTCATTGGAGATCCTGAACTTACCAGTTTCTACTTCCTCCATGGGCCTTCGACAGCAGGTAATATCTGTTCCCAAAGCAGCTGTTATACAATCTTGGCAACTGCATGTTTTGTAACATTGCTGAATTCTCGACTGTCCTTTGTGACCCACTGTGCACATGCTCAGTCAATGAGTTTGAAGGCAGGGCTGCTCCTGGATTCACCTGGGCTGTGCGTCTAGCAGTGATAAAACCTAGTTCTGCGCCTGCAGGGGATCAAACTGCAGAGCAAATTATCTGTTGTGTCCATGCGCCCCCTTCACCACTACCATCTCTTCTGAAATTTATTATTTTATAAACCTGTGAGAAAAATTAAGAAAACTAAATTTAAGGCTTTCTTGTCCTATGACATCTGGGGTTAAGTTACTTGGAACTAGATAGCAACATTCCCCTGAGATTTACATGTATTCTCCAGGAGGGCTCAGCCATCTTCAAAGTACAGTTCCCCTGCCTGCAGTCCTCTCCCTGTTGTCTTGGGTCTGTGCTGATGGGTGGGTGGGACTGAATGGGCCAGAGGAAAGAATTGGAGGCTCAGGGCTGGCGGGATGCAAATAGTTCCCTTTCTGGCCCTGCAGAACTTACTCAGAAGAGGAAATATAACTCCAGAACCAAGGGTCATAGTGGCAAGAGGGAATTCCATTTTAGGATGGCCCCGTTGCTGCTCTGCTACCATGGAGCTGCATGAGCCCGCTAGGGTGCAAAAGTGGTGTGGAGGCAACAGGCTTCTGTGTAACTGACCCTGGCCTTCCACAGATTCTCTGGGGTCTTCCAGCTTTGGGGATAAACTCTAAACATGTGTGTGTGAGGTAGCAAAACTGAGCCTACCTCACCCAGTAGGTAATTTGTGTGAATGTTCCAAAAAGTCCCCTCCTATGGGCTATGATTTGGCCCTTGACTGCAAGCAAGCCCTGTGGGGCAGGAGCACTGCTGTGCCTTTTCTGTGTTGTGCAGTATCAAGCAGTTGGCAGCATGTTATAAAATACAGAAACAAATATTCTGGCATATACACAAAAATAAAAATCCACATAATTAACATCAATCCAACATTATTCAATATTTTTTATCAATGATCTGGAAGTAAACATAAAATCACAGCTGATAAAATTTGTGAGTGATACAAAAATCAGTTGAATGGTAAATGTTGAGGACAGAGCAGTCATTAAAAGTGATCTGGATTGTTTTTTAAGCGGGGCCCATTCAAACAAAATGTGTTTAATACAGCCTAATGCAAGGTCTTAGCTCTAAATATGAAGAATGCAGACCATATCTGCAGACCTGAGGACAATATCCTGGAGAACAGTGACACTGAAAAAGATGGAGGGGATCATACTCCACAAACAACTGACAGAGCTCCCAGTGCAATGCTGTGACAAAGAGAGATAATAATGCAAACCTTGAGTGTATGAACAGGGGAGAAGCGAGTAGAAGTAGGGAGGTTATTTCACCTCTGTGTACAGCAGTGGTGAAACCAAAAATTGAATACTCTGTCCTGTTCTCTGTCCAGTTCTTGTGTCCATATTTTAAAAAGGATGAAAAATTGGAGATGGTGCTGCAAAGAGCCACAAAAATCATTCGGGAGCTGGAAAAAAATGCCTTACAGTGAGAAACTTAGAGAGCTCAGTGTTTAGCTTATCAAAAAGAATATCACGAGGTGACTTGATCCCAGTGTCTAAGTACCTTCACTGGGAGAAAATACCAGGTACTAAAAGGGCTCTTTAATCTAGCAGAGAAAGATACAACAAAAAACAATCCCCAGAAGTTAAAACCCAACAAATTCAAATCAGAAATAAGGCACAGATTTTTAATTGTAAGGATGATTAACCATTGGAACAGACTGCTAGGGAAGTGATGGATTCTCCATCTCTTGATGGCTTCAAAGCAAGACTGGATGCCTCTCTGGAAGACATGCTTTAGTCAAACACAAGGAACTGGGCTCAATACAGGATAACTAGGTGAAATTCTATGGACTATGTTATACAGAAAAGGAGTACTTGTGGAACCATAGAGACTAACAAATTTATTAGAGCATAAGCTTTCGTGAGCTACAGCTCACTTCATCGGATGCATTTGGTGGAAAAAACAGAGGAGAGATTTATATACACACACACAGAGAACATGAAACAATGGATTTATCATACACACTGTAAGGAGAGTGATCACTTAAGATAAGCCATCACCAGCAGCGGGGGGGGGAAAGGAGGAAAACCTTTCATGGTGACAAGCAAGGTAGGCTAATTCCAGCAGTTAACAAGAATATCAGAGGAACAGTGGGGGGTGGGGTGGGGGGGGGAAGAAATACCATGGGGAAATAGTTTTACTTTGTGTAATGACTCATCCATTCCCAGTCTCTATTCAAGCCTAAGTTAATTGTATCCAGTTTGCAAATTAATTCCAATTCAGCAGTCTCTCATTGGAGTCTGTTTTTGAAGCTTTTTTGTTGAAGGATAGCCACTCTTAGGTCTGTGATCGAGTGACCAGAGAGATTGAAGTGTTCTCCAATTGGTTTTTGAATGTTATAATTCTTGACGTCTGATTTGTGTCCATTCATTCTTTTACGTAGAGACTGTCCAGTTTGGCCAACGTACATGGCAGAGGGGCATTGCTGGCACATGATGGCATATATCACATTGGTAGATGCGCAGGTGAACGAGCCTCTGATAGTGTAGCTGATGTGATTAGGCCCTATGATGGTATCCCCTGAATAGATATGTGGACAGAGTTGGCAACGGGCTTTGTTGCAAGGATAGGTTCCTGGGTTAGTGGTTCTGTTGTGTGGTGTGTGGTTGCTGGTGAGTATTTGCTTCAGATTGGGGGGCTGTCTGTAAGCAAGGACTGGCCTGTCTCCCAAGATCTGTGAGAGTGATGGGTCGTCCTTCAGGATAGGTTGTAGATCCTTGATGATGCGTTGGAGAGGTTTTAGTTGGGGGCTGAAGGTGATGGCTAGTGGCGTTCTGTTATTTTCTTTGTTGGGCCTGTCCTGTAGTAGGTGACTTCTGGGTACTCTTCTGGCTCTGTCAATCTGTTTCTTCACTTCAGCAGGTGGGTATTGTAGTTGTAGGAATGCATGATAGAGATCTTGTAGGTGTTTGTCTCTGTCTGAGGGGTTGGAGCAAATGTGGTTATATCGTAGCGCTTGGCTGTAGACAATGGATCGAGTGGTATGATCTGGATGAAAGCTAGAGGCATGTAGGTAGGAATAGCGGTCAGTAGGTTTCCGATATAGGGTGGTGTTTATGTGACCATCGCTTATTAGCACCGTAGTGTCCAGGAAGTGGATCTCTTGTGTGGACTGGTCCAGGCTGAGGTTGAAAATGGGATGGAAATTGTTGAAATCATGGTGGAATTCCTCAAGGGCTTCTTTTCCATGGGTCCAGATGATGAAGATGTCATCAATGTAGCGCAAGTAGAGTAGGGGCATTAGGGGACGAGAGCTGAGGAAGCATTGTTCTAAGTCAGCCATAAAAATGTTGGCATACTGTGGGGCCATGCGGGTACCCATCGCAGTGCCGCTGATTTGAAGGTATACATTGTCACCAAATGTGAAATAGTTATGGGTGAGGACAAAGTCACAAAGTTCAGCCACCAGGTTAGCCGTGACAGTATCGGGGATACTGTTCCTGACGGCTTGTAGTCCATCTTTGTGTGGAATGTTGGTGTAGAGGGCTTCTACATCCATAGTGGCCAGGATGGTGTTTTTAGGAAGATCACCAATGGACTGTAGTTTCATCAGGAAATCAGTGGTGTCTTGAAGATAGCTGGGAGTGCTGGTAACAAAGGGCCTGAGGAGGGAGTCTACATAGCCAGACAATCCTGCTGTCAGGGTGCCAATGCCTGAGATGATGGGGCGTCCAGGATTTCCAGGTTTATGGATCTTGGGTAGCAGATAGAATACCCCAGGTCGGGGTTCTAGGGGTGTGTCTGTGCAGATTTGTTCTTGTGCTTTTTCAGGGAGTTTCTTGAGCAAATGCTGTAGTTTCTTTTGGTAACTCTCAGTGGGATCAGAGGGTAATGGCTTGTAGAAAGTGGTGTTGGAGAGCTGCCTAGTAGCCTCTTGTTCATACTCCGACCTATTCGCTTACCCCATAACCTCAGCCATGCAGAACACAGTGCCATCCACGGCCTCAGAAACAACTCTGACATCATAATCAAAAAGGCTGACAAAGGAGGTGCTGTCGTCATCATGAATAGGTCGGAGTATGAACAACAGCAGGATTATCTGGCTATGTAGACAAGCCGTCAGGAACAGTATCCCCGATACTGTTTTTGCGAATACAGACTAACACAGCTGCTACTCTGAAGTATGTTATACAGGTCAGACTAGATGATCTGATGATCCCTTCTGGCCTCAAAACCTACACATTAACTAGCAGTCCAAAGTTAAAGAAGGAATCTGCAACATAATGTGCTGAATTTGAAGTTTGCATATTTAATTTTCAAGCTATATTTATGTTCATCTTCACTTCATGTCCTTGTTCAGATCTAGTCCTGGTATTGGTATTATTTGTTATCCTAATATATACAGTTCTTTTCTGCTTTTCCCATCATGTATATTGAGCAGGATGGTAACATTTTGTTCCTGCCTGTATATCTTATCTTTTGGTTTTTAACATATTCCACTATCTTGGAGGAACTGTCCTTGGTGGGAGAGATTCTTCAGTGGTATTTAGGTTTGGTTAGTTTCCCTCACAATATCCCTGCCCCATCTCTCTGCTAATGCAGAATTTGATCACTTGAGCTCTAATGGTGCTGTTCTGTTCAAGTATTGAACATCATTTGCTCTCAGACCATTTTCTTGTACATTTGTTTACAATCTTTATTCATGACATGGAATGTGTTTTGCTTACAGATATAGTTTCACACAGATACAGAACTTGATTTAGATTATTTTCTAACTATGAAAATTATTCCACAAACTCGGAGGGTGATTCTTTATATCAGAGAAGTAGTCTTGCACAAGAATTACCCATATGTAGGGGATTGTCATGGATTTGCCACAGAAGCTCCTAAACCACTACTAGACCTTGCAGCCAATGCTGGGTTTGAAATTTGGGTAAAGGATTAAGATTGAGACATTCCTATGCCCTGAAAATCCCTGGCTGCTATAAAAGCCTCCTAACTTGTGCTGTTGACAGGCCCAACACAGAGCAGCCTGAGGCTCAAAGCTGGGCAACTGTATTGGTTCTTTGTTACCATGACAAAAGGTATCATTCTTATATCAGATTAATATTTTGTTTCGGTTATGTGGTGTATTTTGAATGACTGTCATTCAAATGCTGGGTTTGAAATCCAATCCCTATCACATCCCCACAGCGTCATTGTGCTGGCTTTATTGGAACTACCTGCCTAAGTCAGGATTTCAAAAATTGGATTTACCCCCAGAATGCAGGATACTCTTCATTTTTTTAAAAACTCTTTAGAATTACAAACCCTGAAACCTGTCATTTAAAAGATATCATTGTAATCCAAATATTTGGAATCCAAGTATTCTGCTTGGTTTAAGGATCTGTTTTAGAACTATTTAAAAAGTAGAAGAGAAAAATTAATTTTGAACCAGAATGATTTTCATTAATGTTTATGTGACATACTGTAATTTCCCTAAAATAAGCAATTTACACTGAGCATATTATATGACAACTGACAATGGGAAATTTTGCATGAGACATGTTGTAGGCGACTTCTTTTTCCTTCCTGTAACTAAAGTATAATTTGGATTCATCATATTGCCCTGTGACCACTGGAATTTTCTCCCTAATCTATACTGTGCACATTACCATGATATCTGAGTGCTTTACATATTCTAAGTTATTTTAGCAAGAAGGTCACCCTATTGGTAATTTTGGCTAATAGTGACTTCTGCATTGATATTTTTTCAGGGATAAGATAAAGTCACATAAAATGTTTCAAATTCTATTAGTTTTCATTATCCTTGAAATTGAGTACTGCTTTCACTCTCCCATCCCCTTAGATTACACAGGACAAAATGATGATAAATCCATTAAGGTTCTCAGCCAGCTCCCTAACATTGAAACCTCATCAGCTTTTTACTGGACAATATCTTGAGGTTTGTAATAATAGTTTTAGATTGAAAATGTAAAGTTATCTGAAAAAAATATTGACAAAATAAAACAGAACTGCCTGTGCTTCATGTCTTATTAGTTCATGTTTTATTTAAGCATTATATTGAACTGGATGCTAGACAGATTTCTTTGAATTTTCTGCTTCACTAGTATTAGGAGCTTTATCCTTTAAAACAGAGCGGTAAGATGGGGAAATTACATTCTTTGTTAGAGATACCTTCTACCCTAATATTTAAACAGTGGCATATTATGAAAATTTATTCAAGATCATTGGGTTTAAGAATTTATAAGTTATGCTAATAGTTTTCTGTTACTTTTAACAAAAAGATGAGAAGTAGATGAGATGATTATGCTGGGAGGAGGGTTTTAGGGTTATTAGGAACTAAGGAAAGGAGGAGCCTATACAGGAAAGGTGGCTCCATCTAAACCAAACTGGAATCAGATTGCAGGCATGTAAAATTAAAAAGGTCATAGAGGAGTTTTTATTCTAAGGGCTGGGGGAAAGCTGACAGGTTGGAAGAGCACATGTTTTGGTCAGAAACTTCCCTTTAGGGGAGGATCTAGTAACTGGGATTCTCTATATCCTTGTAAAGAAGTGAGGATAGAAGCTGATAAAGTAGAGGTAGGAACTGAAGAGAAACAGTCAAATGAAAGAGTCCCATTCAATTACATCATATGAAGGCAGACAACTAAATATTGACAAGTTTTATAAGTGCTTGTATACAAATGCTAAAGTAAGATGGGTAAATTTGAGTGTCTGGTATTAAATGAAGATATTGATGTCATGGGCATCACAGAAGCTTGGTGGAATGATGATAATCAGTTGGACATGGTAATACCAGGGTAGTAAATATATAGGGATGAAAGAGTAGGTGGTGTTGGTGGGAGCGTGGCACTATACATCAAATATAGTCAATGAATCAAACTGTACCATAGAATCTCTATGGATAGACATTCCATGCTTGAATAATAAGAGTATAGCAAAAGGAATATACACCCACCACCTGACTAGGAATATAAAACGGTCCCTCAACAAAGGGTCTTCATGAAAGTAAGTAGTCATGGGATAAGTGGGAAGGTCCTCTCATGGATCAGTAACTGGTTAAAAGATAGGAAACAAAAGGTAGGCATAAATGGTTAGTTTTCAGAATGGAGAGAGTCCTCCAAGGATCTGTACTATGACCAACATATTCATAAATGATCTGGAAAAAGGGATAAACAGTGAGGTAGGAAAGTCCGCAGATGGTACAAAATTATTCAAGATAGTTAAGTCCAAAGCAGACTACAAAGAGTTCCAAAGAGATCTCATAAAACTGGGTGCCTGAGCAACAAAATAGCAGATGAAATTCAATGTTGATAAATGCAAAGTAATACACATTGGAAAACATGATCCCAACTATACATACAAAATGAGAGGGTCTAAATTACCTGTTACCATTCAAGAAACAGATCTTGAAGTCATTGTGGATAGTTCTCTGAAAATATTTGCTCACTGTTAGGAACATTAGGAAAGGATAGATAATAAGACAGAACATATTATAATGCTACTTTATAAATCCATAGTGCATCCACACCTTGAATACTGCATGCAGTTCTGGTCTCCCCATCTCAAAAAAGATATATTAGAAATGGAAAAGGCACAGAGAAGAGGAACAAAAACTATTAGGTGTGTGGAACAGCTTCCATATGAGGAGAGATTAAAAAGACTAGGACTATTGATCTTGGAAAAGAGATAACTAAGGAGGGATATGATAGGGGTCTATAAAATCATGAATAAGAAAGCATTATTTACCCCTTCACATAACACAAGAATCTGTGGTCACCTGATGAAATTAATAGGCAGCAGGTTTAAAACAAACAAAAGAAAGTACTTCACACAACACACCTCTGGAAGTCATTGCCAGGGGATGTTCTGAAGACCAAAAGTATAATGGGTTTCAAAAAAGAATTTGACTCGTTCATGGAGGATAGATCCATCAATGATTATTAGCCAAGATGCAATCATGCTGTGGGCATCCCTAAGCCTCTGACTGCCAGATGCTGGAACTGGACGACAGAGGATGGATCACTTGATAATTGCCCTGTTCAGTTTATTCTCTCTGATGCATCTAGCACTGGCCATTGTTGGGCTAGATCAGGGGTAGGCAAACTATGGGCTGTCAGGGCTTTGGATCTGGCCTGCGGGATCTGGCCCTCCCACACCCCAACCCACTGCCCCGGCCCTGCATACAATTTCCCCATCCAGATGTGGCCCTCGGCCCAAGAAGTTTGCCCACCCCGGGCTAGATGGACCATTGGTCTGACCAAGTGTGGCCGTTCTTATGTTATTAGATGAATGATTAACCACAAAACACATGCACACACACTTGAAGAAGAGATTAAATTAGTGGCAATAGTTTGTTTTCTGCCTTTCCAAAATGACAGTGAAGAGAAAATGAAAAAGTGAAGATAATTAAGTGTACACTCTTGTAAAATAATATACCCAATACTACAGATCAGCCATGGAACTTTTGTTATTGTTATCACACACAAAAAAGGCCAAACTGCTGCTGCTTCTGCATCCAGCAGCTGCCATTCTTTTAAAGTTACAAAAGAAAAAGAAAGACAAATTAGATTTATCCCATTCCCTCTCTTTTTATTTTTGTTTTTTTCCCCAAGTATAAAAAAAGCCTGAAAGGTTTTTCTCAAAGAAAGGTTTTTATCTGTATTTTACATTAGAAATTCAGGACTTGGCTACCACGGAAGACTGTGAGACTAGTGAAATCATGACATTACAAGAGGCAAAATTGAGAGCCGAGTAATTGAGATGGAAATGCTTAATCAATACTTGGAGGGAAAGAATGTGTTGGTTAAAGCTTCAGCACCCTTGCCTCTTCACAGCTGAAGTGCACAAGCTCAGTATATCCACCAAGTGGTCCTCCAATAGTTAGGGTAAATTATACTAAATATTACTGATATTTCTAAAGTCAAAACAAACAAAGCTCACACCTTCAATCCTTACCCCTTCCAACCCTCAAAACAGAAGTGTTCCTTCACTTTCTAGCACCTAGAACAGGGGTGGGCAAAATATGGCCCACGAGCCGGAACTGGCCCATTTAACATTTCTGTCCAGCCTCCTCTGCCCCCATGCAATCTCCAAGTCCAGGCTGCTAAGAGTCCCGCGGTGCAGTGGGGCACTCAGGCAAGCTGCCTGCCTGCCGTGGCCTCACACTGCTCCCAGAAACTCTGGCTGTTGCTGGCAGGTCTCTGCATGCCCCTGGCAAGGAGGGTAGGGCAAAGGCAGCTCTGTATGCTGCCCCCACCCCCAGCACCATCCTCACAGCTCCCAATGGCCAAAACCCGGCCAATGGGAGCTGTGGACACCATGCTTGAGGGCATAATCAGCACACGGAGACCCGCTGCCCCTGTCCCCCCAAGGAGCGCACAGAGACATGCCAGCAGCAGTCACTTCAGGGAGCAGCGTGGGGCCACAGCATGCAGGCAGCCTGCCTGAGCCCTGCTGCGCCGCTGGCCGGGAGCGACCTGTGGTAAGCGCCTCCTGGCCAGAGTCTGCACCTCGCACCCACTCCCACACCCCAACCACCTGCCCCAGTCCGGAGCCCCCTCCTGCACCCAAACTCCCTCTCAGAGCCCACACCCCTTCATTAATATAGTAGAAATGTGCAGCCCATGATGACTTACCAAAATTCACGGAATGGTCCCCCTGCGAAAATTATTGTCCATCCCTGAGCTGGAACATGCCTTGGCAGCTGGAGAAGCTGAAAGCAGCCACAAGGCTGCTTCAAACTTATGTTGGGGGCTGTACTCATGCAACACCAATCCCCAGGATTGAAAAGACACAAAGAGCCCTTTTGCTGCCTCCCCCCACAATCTGTACCCAGAGCTCACTGATTGAAGGTGAGCATCTGACCTATGGAGTGAGAAAATGCTGTATAGAATGTGTCTGTAAGATGTGCTGTGATACAAGAGTATGAGGGTAGCTCCATCCATTTTTTACAAGCTTAGAACCTGGCATGAGAGCTCCTTGCAACTGGTTATACTTAACATTACTTACAGTAACAGCAAAGGCCAGATTTTCAAAAAAGAGCTCAGCACACAACAGCTCCTTCCTCAATGGAAGCTGCTGGATGACAAGTGCCTTTGGACGTCTGGCACCAATAGTAGGTTCTGGGAACTTTTGAAAATCTAGGCCAAAGGGATAAGTCTGCCCTCACATGTGCAGGTATATTGTCCATTGCCTTCAAACAGGTTGTACGGACGTATAAGAGCACAAACGTTGGCGCTTTTTTTTACAACCTGCAACTAATAGAACTTCTTAGCTCATCAGTTCAACAAATAGGTTTATAATTATCACACTCACAGTTTGTACCACACATCTTTAATGACAACTAGTAATTACATGTTTATAAATATACTTTTTCCATCATAGTGACACAACCAGTGACTAGGTATGATTTAAGTTGACAAGATATGTAATGTTGTTGTAAGGCAAGATAAATCACATTTTTATTCACAGGCTTCAAAAAGAGAAAAGGCATTAAACCCCAGAATCAACGTTTTATATTACTGACATGAAATAATTTAAAAAAAATTAGAAACAGCAAACCAAGATTAACTTTTGAAGTGCAAACATTACGGAAAACACTAATATCAAAGCCAATTTACCAGTCCACGTTCAGAAAAGACAACTTTTTTTAAATAATATCAAAGTGAATCAAAAAATATATAACAAAAGTTATTACAACAAATTGCATATGTTGCTAAAAGAATGCAATCTTGAACAACTAGTGTCTTCATTTGTGATTAGAGAGAGAAACAATTTATGTAACACTGTAAAAGCAAAGTTTGTTTGGTTCAAACCATTTAAGAATGGTTATAATATAGGCCTTATAATATAGGCCTTAGTCCTGCAATTGGATCCATGCAGGAAGGCCTTTCCATTCAAGTAAAGCTTCTTGGATTATCAAGGGGTGAAGTCCTGGATCTACTTAAATTAATGGATTTCACCACTGCTCACATGGATCTGATTGAAGGATCAATGCCACAATCTGTTAGGATCCACACCAGCAAAGCACTTAAGCACATGCGTAAACTTTCAGTATGTGAGTAGTCCATCAACCTCAGTTGTACTACTTGTGTTTAACTTGAAGCACAAGTTTAAGAACGTGGTGGATCAAAGCCTTAACGCTACTTGGTGTATTTTTAAGGTATAAAATAAGAAATATGACCATATTAGTAAATAATAATAATACCATATTTTGGGGGCTCAAACCAAGCAGCTTATTTGAACAGCATTGCAGAAGGGTTTTTATATACCAAAGCTTCTGAAATGCTATTTTTTTAGTATCAACTATAAAGGGCCTGATCCTGCCCTACTGAAGTCGCCTAAAGTTCTACCACTGATTGCAGCAGGAGCAGGATAAGGCCCACAATGCAAACATTGTTGAAGACATATGTTTTTCTTACCAAGCCCTTTCATATGGTACTAGAGGTACAGTAGACCAATGCAGGAACATTAACTAACATTTCAAGTTAATCTCTAAAAAAAATAGGTGTACTACAATATTGCATAGAAAAAAATCCCTGGTATAAATATGCTTACACTGGATATGGAGGCTTTTTGCCTGCATTTTACTAGAATAAAGCCCATATATTTTAAGTAGTACAATTCACATTTAATGATGATTTCCTTGACTATGTTCTTTGGAATTGCTAGTGTATGTATTATTTCAAGAACATTTTTTATTCTGCATGCTATTGTTAAGTATTATAAGACAATACACATTGTGTGTTGTTGAGTTTTACAGCAAATGTAACTATTTCCACTCCCTAACTTTATAATGAAAATGTGTGTAAAGCCTTAGAACAACTTCAGACCTAACAAGTTTTCATTTCAATAATGTAATTAGTATGTTAACTGGTGATCCTTTCATATATCAGAGGTTGCACAAATGAGTTGCTGACAGTATACAAACTCATTAATATTCTGCTAAAAAGCCATGTGCATTAATTTAAAGGTAAAAGAAATTTTATTCAGAGACAGCATATTTCTTATATTTAGCACTTGAATCTTGTGGTAGAGACTATGCAAAGAAATTAAATCCATCCACAAATATCATGATATGTATTACACACCATACAAGCAACTGAAACACACATTTAAAGAAGGGGTAAACACTACATACATCAGCCTTGTAAAAAACTAGAATTTCTGATTCCACTGAGAATATACACTTAGAATTATATCTTTTTAAAAAGGTGCACATGTTGAATAAATATATTTTATAATATAAATTATGATCACAGTATTACTTTACTTTCTAGACAATGACATGGGTTATAGGGTTACCAGGAAGACACATTTCTCATCGGAACACCTTTCATTACAATATAGGAAAATAGTACCTAATCCTACTGGCTGCTGCAGACTGCTGGAATGCTTGCACAGTAGAAAAAATGTCACCAGATTAGTATAAATTCTTAGTTTTTTGCTATAAAATGCATTTTAATGGGAAAGCCATGAACAGATTGTTCAAAAAATAAGAAACCTAATTAAGGAACACATTAAATTTCTTATTAGTCATTCCTGAAAGGCACCTAAAAACTCATTTTATGTTTGAACATATGATATAAAACAAATTATGAATGTTACTATAAATTAATTTACATTTAGAATTATATAGATTTAACAGATTTTTGCCTGTAGGCTCTATCAAAACATGCATCAAGTATTTGATAAAAAGAGCAAGGTTATGCATGAACAAACATCTGTTCATCCCAGTGATTCATTTTCCCCATACACAAAATCAATTGTGTGTTTATCCTTTTGTTTAACAACCTGTAGAGGCACAGATATCCATACTCAAAAAAATATTTTTATGATCTGACCATTGTGACTAGATGCAGGTAAAAATTAGCTTATCTTAAATAATTACATTGAAATTGACTGTGCCAATGTTTCAGTCATTGATTTTAAATATTAATGGGCATTATTATGATTAGCTAATTGAGGTTTAGTTTATAGTTACCGGAGTGTCACATTTCCTGGCATTCTGTTAAGGATTTCTAATAATGACCGAAAGAGCTGGAAAATATAGGCATAAAAGGCATTAGAATCACAGATAACAAATTTACAGAGTTAAATGTGAAGCAGCAGACATCAATGTGCATCATACATACAGTACAATTTGACTTACAGTATAAAGTACCATTATATTGCACAATACATAACATGGCACATTTCATAAAGATACAGTTCTTGCACTGTAAACAACAGATACATTTTTACAGCTATGACAGACAAAAATAATGAATAATTTTACTTAAAAGTAAAATATGTCATTAAATGTTATTTCCTTGGCAAGGTCATTTTAATATCAGTTGGAAAGGATGCTGTGATAGATTGACACAACTCACAGCTGACAACTTTTCTAGAAAAGATCATCTTGCAAAACATTCATGTATTCCTAAAAAATAATTTTAATGCTTTACCTTGACAATATAGTATTCTCTTTATTTTGTGAGACTGTATACATTTGGTGTTAAAAAGTGGGCCTGATCCTACTCCCATTAAAGTCAATGGAAGTTTTGTCACTGACTTCAAAGGCAGCAAATTCAGGCCTAATTTTTTTCAAAGCTGTCTTATTTACAAATATTACATTGACTGCCATTCTGTAGCTAGATTATTTCATTTTTACCTCTCCTATGTATGATAGTGCTATGTAGCAACCCAGATATGGTATTAGACCTAGCATATAAACATATGGTAAGCATACAGAAACATTGCAGCCGGGAAAAATGCTCACTATCAGCGCAACAATAAAAGGTTATTGGAAGTCTAAATAAATCCTTTTTAAAAATAAATTATTTTAATAAAAATTAAACTAATTCAATGCACGATTAAAATAGTGTAAATTTAGCATATCACTGAGATGAATTAAATTCCCAACAATGCATTGTGAGCGTGCTCCTGCTACCACTGAAATCAATAGTAAAACTCTTCAGTCAAAGCAGAAATGGGCCCAATATCAGCTTCCCAAAATTTGGAAAGATACACAAAATGTAGGTGATTGTTAATAACTAGATTTTAATATAAGCTTTTAGAAAATTACTGCCTATCCTTACAAATTTGGATCCAATCATGTAAACACACACATATTTAACTTTATGCACATGCATATACCTACTGAAGTCAATCAGCCATCTGTTGAAGTCAACAAAGTTACTGAGGTGTGTAGAGTTAAGCATGTGCATAAGTGTTTGCAGGGTCTAGGGACTGGTTTTGCAAAAACACTTCTAGCTTTGCCCTGCTCTGAAACGCAAAATGATAAGAAACAGCTGGCTTACGAGTTGGCTCTCGCAGTGTACATTTTAAAGGAGGAAACCCTACTAATCCACCCTGCTAATCTGCTATAATGCGTTTACAATACCTCTGCTGAATAACATACACCTAGTTTTCCTGACTATTTAAGAAGTTCACCTTCCAGATTTAGATATGAAAAGTAACAGAACAAAATCAATAACATAAGTATCTCAGCAGTATTACACAGTTTACACATTTATACCCCAATTCTGCTAGCAAAACTCCAGTTGAAAGCAACAGCAATTTCGTCTACATTAGGACAGCAGTTCAAGTTAGAACTACAGTATGCTGATTATTAAACAAGGTAAAACTATAACTTGCTCATAAATATTTGGTACATGTGCATCCTTTATAGGCTTTCTGAATTAAAAAAAAATTAAGATACAGTTTATGAGAATAGATATTTTTAACAATTAAACGTCTACAGACACTGAAGTAATCAAACAGCACTCAGATGCAATTCCTTTAAGACAATTGTTTCAAATCACTATAATTAAAATCCTTCAGAGCTGAAAATGGTTGTCATAGTTTTCATATTTCCAAAGCCATTTAAAAACTGTATTACAGTAAATCTTTTCAATCTCCATAAACAAATAATAGCATAAGTTATGTTTTATATGAGTAGATACTAGTAATTTTTTTCCAAATAGCAGTGTTTTCATTTGTTTCATAATCTGAATAACATTTGTATAACTGCATCTGTTACAAAAAGTATAAGCAAAAATGTCAGAAAGCCGTAACACATGCATAAAGAGATATTTGCCAAGTGTTTCTTCAATTTTCAAAAAGTGCTTTTAAATGGATAATACTCTCACTCTCCCTCTCATACCAAGGCTCTTAGAAAACTGGCTAACTGAAAAAGATTTAGCATATCCTTATCAAAATATACTTCCTTATATAATTTAATCATGAACAATATAAGGCCTTGATTCTACAAGCATATGCACGCTTAGCTTTGCACACAGTGCACAGAGTTAAGCACATGCATAAATGTTTGCAGGATCAGGACCTAAATATTCCAAATTGTGAAATACACAACAGGACTTTGATAATATGTCTAGGTATTTATTAAAATTAAAGGTATTGGAAAACTGGTTTGGAATAAACAACACCACCACCACCACCACCACAAGAAATGCTGTTTTTGCTATTATTCTTCATGGGACTAGAAGCAGATGTAACTGAAATCAGGTGAGCAATTCTCTTCTCATGACATTTCCAGCACAGTGCTTACAGCATAAATCTCTTGAATCTGAAGAAATCAATCAAACATTTGGACCCTTATCTGAATCAAACCAAAAACTAGAAACCTTGGGAATCATCCTGCAAGATGTGGAGCACAATCTGAAAGATGCTGAGTGCTCTTAACTCCCACTAAATTCAACAGAAGTTGAGGGAGCTCAGCATCATGTTAGATTAAGCGGCATTGGAGATTTGACTATTATTACTGACATGAAAATGTAACTAAAGAACATATTCAAATGCCCATAAAACTCCATCCTAATGCAATACATAAAGGATCCAAAACACTTAGGGCCTGATCCCAAAGCCCACATTCACATGAATAGTCTCCTCTAAAGTCAGTCATACCACTCACCTGAGTAATATGTGTGGTGGGCCCCATTCCAACACACACACACAAGCATAAGTGTTTGCAGAATCAGGGCCTTAATTTGGCCCCAGTACAATTCATATTCAGCTAAACGTCTCAATAAAATTTATTGTAAAATGAAAAAATATATTGGCCTTGTTCACAGTTAATAAGACACTAAATGCTGATTGAAAGGTAGATATTAACATATGTTTTAAAGTAATTTCACATCCTCTAAGGCAGTAGTGGGCAACCTGCACCGCTTCCCGCAGGTCCCATTGGCCAGGAACGGTGAACCGCAGCCACTGGGAGCTGCAGGCAGCCATGCCTGTGGACGATCAATGTAAACACTGTTTCACAGCCCACCAGCGGATTATCATGACAGGCTGCGTGCAGCCCGCGGGCCAGAGGTTGCCCGACACTGCTCTATGGCGAATTGGCATCTGGAAAAAGAACCAAAGGATGGCCAAATTGCGTTTCAAGGATGTGTGCAAGCGAGACCTCAAAGAAATGGACATGGATGTGGACAAATGAAAAAAATCACACTCAGGATCACAGCCTTTGGAAACAAGAGTTCAATAAAGGCCTCTAGAGTTACGAGAGGAAGAGGAGAGGAGAAAAGAGCTCGCACAAGGCAGAGCCAAAGGGTTGAAACCCCACCTTTAAATGTGACAGATGTGGCAGAGATTCTCTCTCAGGTCTCCTTCAGCCATGGCTGCCATAAAACCAATTGAGTAAATATTTTACCTCTCAGGGATGCATACCCATGGTCTCTCGAGATTGAAGGATGCCTACTACTAATTTCACATAATCATTTTATTAATATTTATTTTGCTTTATCTAGATTTAAAAGAAAATATGTCTTGTCATAATGAAAGAGATGTAGGGGCCTTTATGAAATCAGTGGGTTAGTGAAGTTATTTCTAATATTTTGGGCAACTTTTTTTTCAAAAAGGCAGAATCCTGCACTGGTATGTCAGCATAAAGGATTCAATTCAAACTGAAAAGCATTAAAAAGGATAGGGATGGGATGCAAAATATAATTATGGGATATTGTAATGTGTATTGAGAATGGGCTCAATTCTCAGTTTTTACTCAGGCAAATCCGCATTTGCTTCAGTGGGATTTAACAACTCAATCCTGCAAATAACTTTACTAATGTGAGCAGTCCCACTGAGCCACATCAGATTTTTACATAAATATTTACAGAAAATATATTATGTGGTTTTAAAAACAAATATCAATTGAACACAAGTTTTTGAAAACCAGTTACATTGTCCAACATTTGTCAAAACGTACACACAATTAAAAACTATTTAATAGTAAACTGGTAACATCAAGGATGGAGGTTTGTAGCCTAGATTTTCACATGTGCCAATTTTCATGTGCCTGATATGAGGATGCATGTTCTATATGCAAACATGGACTTGCAAGACTGCAGCTGGACTTACACTTGCAAGCACATCCAATCTGTGTGTTTGCAAATCTATTCCTTAACTGACTGTGTTTTAATGCACAAATCACAGTGCAATGGACTGTGTGGTCAAACTTAACAGTATTTTGCTTTCTCGGCACTCTTCTAAACATCTCTTCTAAAATAGATAAAACAAAGTTCTAAAATGAAAAACTTTATTCTAAATTGAATTATTTTTGTAGCATGAG